>NC_052053.1:55767293-56011943 GCF_903992535.2 Arvicola amphibius | reverse complement strand
CCTAGTGCTTGGGATCCTGTAAAGCTGAGAAGGCAGCTGTGAAGATGGTGTCATTGTTTTACACATGGGCTGTTGGGATGACGCCTGGGAAATAGCTAACAGGCTAAGGGCAGCTAAGGGCTTCCTGGAGCTCCTGAGATGCACAGTGAACTCACTCCAGGAACCCGCCCACATGTGCAGGTCAGGGCAGTGGCTGGGGAGGCAGCACCAGGCCCCGACCTTTCTCATTGCTTGATCTTCATGTGACTATGAAGAAGTCTGTCTTAGGCCTGTCTCTGTCCATGGCCCCCCTTCCCCCAAGGCCAGATGAACAGTCCTCCCACTGCAGACTCTCCAGCCAACAGGGAAGGATCTGACTAGATAGGCAAAGCCGAGTGTGGTCTTTGAAACCTCACACTCTTCTGCTAGCCCCCCAAAGACTGATAAGTTTCTTTTAGGCAGAGAGCTGAGAAATGTGCTTTCTCCTTGAGAGGACTCTCTTCTAGGGAGCCATGGGGAACATCTCTTCTTCCTGCCGGACTTGGCTGCTAATTGAGCCTAAACTGTGTCAGGATGTCTGAGGGGGGGCTTGAGGCCACAGGCTTCTTGCAGCTGGGGTGGTCCTAAGGGTGAAGTCAGGAGCTGGCTCATCCCACCCCTGCTGGAGACACTAGGAAGACAGGCAGATGCAGACACATCTGGAACCATGCAACTGGACATCCTGGAGCCTTCAGAACCCACAAGGCCCTTTGTTTTATGGGGAAGCATCAGGCCAGGAGTTCTCTTACGCTGAAGGAAGTGAAGCCGCCTTGCCTTTTGGACCTTTTTCCTTTGGGTGGAGTAACTACCTTATTCCACAACAGTGGCCTGGATTTCCTGCCCCTCCTCTTAAGCACTGCGTGGACCCCGGGTACCTCAGGGTCTCTGCATTGCTGTGGACAGAGGGCTGGTGAGGATATGGGTGAGTTTTGTGTGCATCTTCACTGATATATACAGGTGTGTGTGTGTGTGTGTGTGTGTGTGAGAGAGAGAGAGAGAGAGAGAGAGAGACAGAGAGACAGAGAGAGAGACAGAGAGAGACAGAGAGAGCCCAAGAAAAAGTGAAAGTAAACCTGGTGTTCTCTGCACTCTAGGGCTTCTCCGGCTGAGAGCAAAGGGTTCGGGCCACCTTCTTCCTAGTTATTTTATTGTTTCATTTCTATGTTCTTCGGGCCATTTTAGTGTTTATGAAGACTGACTGTGAAACAGTTAGAAATGTACTCATAGGAACCTGTAGGGTACACTGTCCACCCCAGTCTTTCAATTTCATATGGCCCAAATTTGTCTGGTTTGCATTTTCAATGACAGATGTGACAAGAGCCACGTATTTAAAGAGTTTTAGTGGTTACACTGAGAAGTACAAAGAAACTGATAAATTGAATTTTAGTATTTATTGTTTAATCCAATGTGTCTAAAACATTTCTAAACATGAAGTCAATAATCTTTTCCCTTCTTTCTTTGTTTTATTCTTCCTTGCTTGCTTGCTAAATCTTTAAGTCTTTTGCATGCTGTCCTTTCTACACTGGCCACATTTGCCTAGTGGCATTTTGAGGTTTCAGTATCAGTACCATGGCAAGGGGCTTAGCTTTGAAATTTCCTGGCAGGAAGAGCGACCCAATTATAGCCACCAGGGAAAATAAAATTTAATTTTATTTTTGCAAGGAGAAAATGTGGCACGGACTTTCTAGACCTCCTGCTGGGCCACAGTTGGGTTGAGTCTCACAAAACCCGAGAGCAGGGTTGAGCAGCCCAGAGCGGCTGCTTTCCCCAGTCCCTCCCGACTTCTCCTCACTGGCCCTCCCCTCTTCCCACACAGGTCTGGTTTCAGAATGCCCGGGCCAAGTTCAGACGCAACCTTTTACGGCAGGAAAACACGGGCGTGGACAAGACGTCGGAAGCCGCGCTGCAGACAGGGACGCCGTCGGGGCCCGCCTCGGAGCTGTCCAACGCCTCGCTCAGCCCCTCCAGCACTCCTACCACCCTCACAGACTTGACTAGCCCCACCCTGCCGACTGTGACGTCAGTCTTAACTTCTGTGCCTGGCAACCTGGAGGGCCATGAGCCCCACAGCCCTTCACAAACGACTCTTACCAGCCTTTTTCTAATGACTCGCCACCTCCTTCTCCCCAAGCCCCCACGATTTCTTTAAAAAAGAAATTATCTTTAGTTGAATTCCAAGTGTATTTTAAAAATAGAGGCTTTGAGCAACTAACTAACCACGTTTTTAGGATCTCGCCTGGAAACAGAGAAAAAAAAAAGGATTTGTGCGTCGGGCTAACGCATCAGTGTGTGCTGAGGAATTACTTGGGAGATATATGTGCAACACAACATTTGTGTCCTTGTACAGTTTTGTGGACCGAGCGAGGAAGCAAGAAATAATTTAAGTTGGCTGAGAGCTTCCGTATTTTCAAAGACTGCCACGTGCCTTAGGAATACTGTTTTATCTTCATACTTTGGATGAATTGTTCGTTTGTTTTTTTTTTCTCTCCCTCTTTTTCTCTCTGTATATTTATGACCAGAGCAAAATGTAAAAACAAAAAAACAAAAACAAAAACGTTTGTTACTTTGAATAGCCCTAAAAAGAAAAAAATAAGAAAAAAATCAACCCCCCTCCAACGGTCACTTTCTTGTTTTAGAATTTTAAGGTGGAAGTCTGTTCGGATATCAGAATTTGTAAAATCTAACCAGTAATAAAATCACTTATGGAAAAGACTTGGTGCCGTTTCATGAATGAGATGGAGAGCTTTTCTGAGGCCCAGTGACCAGTGTTAGGGTGTTCACCCACCTACCAAATGTTCTTGGGGTCTTTTCTCTGTGTCAAGATGTGTGCTGGTTACTCCAAAGACATCCAGGTCTTGCACTTAAAGAACTGACAGCAGGGAGAGAGGAAGCCATCATGCTAAATCTGTGATGCACGTGTGTGCATGTGTGTGTGGGGTCTCACATCCATTCATCTGTTTATTCTATTTGTAGGTGCTGGAGGTCAGAGGCCCTCACACCTGCCTCTTCTGCCCCCAGCATGGATTGTGATGGGAATGTTACTCAGTGCTGGGAGGAGACCTATGGAAAATGTGCAGCTTTTACCTGGGAGAAGTCAATGCTGTGCCACGCAAGAGCAACCTAAGCCCCAATGTTCCTATTATCTCTCTACTCTCTATACTCTCTACTATATATCTCTCTCTCTCTCTCTCTCTCTCTCCTCTCTCTCTCCCTCTCTCTCTCCCTCTCCTCTCTCTCTCTCTCTCTCTCTCTCTCTCTCTCTCTCTCTCTCTCTCTCTCTCTCCTCTTTCTCTTCTCTCAGAGTTTTGTTTTGTTTTTAATTTCCCCAAAGAGATGGGACTGGAGAGACATCTCGATGGTTAAGAGCACTTGCTGCTCTCGCAGAGGACCAGCATTTGGTGCCCAGCATCCACATCAGGCAGTTCACAACTTCCTGTAACTCCAGTTCCAGGTAATCCACCAGGAACCTGCCCTCATATTTATACTCTCTCACACACATACATGTAATTTAAAAATAGTAAAGTAGCTAAAGAGATACATCAGTGGCTTGGAGTATTTGTTGCTCTTGCAGAAGACCTGGATTTGATTCCAAGCACCACATGGTGGCTCACAATCATTCGTGCCCTCTCCTGACCTCAACCAACACCAGGTACACATGTGCTTCAGCCATAGATGCCTGCAAAACAAAATAAAATGATTCAATCTAATAAAATTTAAAAAGTAACATCTTCACTCGGGAGGCAGAGGCAGGCAGACCTCTGAGTCTGGGCCCAGCCTGGTCTACAGAGTGAGTTCCAGGACAGCCAGAGCTACACAGAAACTATCTCAAAAAACAAAACGAAACAAAAAATCCCACAAAAAATATTTACAAAATTACCTCAAGAACACAAAAGTAAGCAAATTTAGTTTTTCTACTAAAGCTTTAGGGAACCTTAAAAATCCAGTGAAGAGACACCCAAAAGGATGGGGGTTTGGAGCGAGGTCCTCTGAGCTGTGTAAGCTAAAGAAAGCTATCCTGTCTCTTCTGCTGTAAAACGCAGCGAACGACGGGCGGGTGGCTGCTGGACGACAGCAGAGGTAGATGTGACGGTTGTGAGGTCTTAGCACTTTGTGTTGGATGCCAGGTGCAGCAGGAATGCGTACATGCATCCAGGCACTGCCTGTGACTGCAGAACAGGTGGATGCCATGGGGCAGATGAGTATTTCCAGGACTCATTCCTCTCTCTCTCTCTCTTCCTTTGGTCATCCAAAGGCATGAAACCCTGTCTCAAAAAAACCAAACAACAAACAAAATCAAAGGCACACACATCACTATTGGTACCTTTATTAAATACCTAGCAAATAGGAATCTGATAAAGTTTAGGGAGGCTTCTAGAAATAGAACATGCATACACCTGAACAAAACAGGTTGATTAATGTTTTTTGCATGTAAACACACCCGTGTTGCTGCCAAAACATGGGACATTATCATACCCCAAGTCTCCGTTGATCCCTTCCCTGATCACTCCTTCCTGATAGCACCCGTTTCCACTTCTCACATGAGATTAGTTTTTTAATTGTTAAAAATATATATTTGTTGATAGTATATGTATGGGTATTTTGCCTGCATATGTATCTTTGCAATATATATGTGCCTGATGCCCACAGAGGTCAAAAAGGTGTTGAATCACCTGGGACTGAGTCATAGATGGTTGTCAGATGCCCTCCATGTGGGTGATGGAAATTGAACCCCAAGTCCTCTGGAAGAACAGCCAATGCTCTTAGCCACTGAGCCATATCTCCAGCCCTTTAATTAGTTTTATTTGGTTTTGATAAACAAAGGAGACTCAGCAAGATTAGTTCACTTGCTTAGGGTCCCGCAGCCAGTCCTAGACCCCAAGCTTCAGACTTAAGTAAACACACATTCATGGCTACACATGCAAGCAAGAACAGAGAGTGGCAAGGGGCATAACCTTTTATACCTATGCATTCTCTACCAGGTAGAGGATGCCACCTGAGGGCCTGGCCAATGGGTGGCCACACAGACACGGTGACTCCAATCACCCCCAGGGATACATACATAGGTACATTCTCAGAGGACCCTAGAAGTACAAATCCACCAGCTAAGGTGTTTCTACCCAGACAGCACCTCATGAAGATTCAGACCAAATGCCTGCAGACAGACATAAACAGACCCAGACGCTCCCATGTAGACTCAGCCAGACACCAGACCACCCCACACAGGGAGAGCTGCAGCAGCCACAGACATGCTTGCACGTGAAGGTGAGCAGTGCTCAGACACCCCTACATAGCCCTGCTATGCCCCTTGCTCAGGCCCGGGCAGAGCGGAGCCTGATTACTATCTTGTCTGTTAGTGCTGCCACCCAGATGGAAAGGTCCTGGGAAAGGTGCCCTGGGGTCCCCTGCACCCCTCCCCCTGCCATGCTACAGTAGCAGGTTTAGAAGCCAGGTCTGCTGTTGGGCCAGAGATGGGGACCCTGGAGTCATATGTGGGAGGAGTTCCTCTCTCAATATCCAGAATGAAAAGGGGGAGGGTAACCAGCAAGGATACTAGAACAGAAAAACAATGACAGAGAAACACAGAGGCAGAAATGCAGCTGCAGAGCAGGAGGGAAAGAGGCACACACACAGGTAGCAGGCACGGAAGGAACAGCACCCTGAATAGATGGAGTCAAAGTGACAGAGAGAGACCAGGGGAAAGATTGGGACAGAGAAGGGCAGACGTGTAAATAAATGAAGGGGATCCCAGCACAGGCTCAGAGGCCGAATAAGGCCGTTCTGAGGAATGGAACAGGAGACATGAGTCCCCTAGGACTGTTGAGGAGATACCCAAAGAATGAGAAAGTAGAACCTAGGTCAGAGCAAGGCAGAGCCAGGAAAAGCAGGTGGTACCATGGATAACACCGTAGCTTGTGCTGCAGCTTCTGTCTGTGCTGTGGACCACACATTTTGTGAATATAGAGTTCCCTTGTCCTGAGATCCTCATAGAAGTTCAACCGGGCGGCGGTGGCGCACGCCTTTAATCCCAGCACTCGGGAGGCAGAGGCAGGCGGATCTCTGTGAGTTCGAGACCAGCCTGGTCTACAAGAGCTAGTTCCAGGACAGGCTCCAAAGCTACAGAGAAACCCTGTCTCGAAACACCAAAAAAAAAAAAAGAAAAAAAAAAAAGAAGTTCATCACAGGCACTCTGAAGGGGCTAAAGTATCCATCAAGGGCCTATCCCATCCTATTAGTCCCTGTCCACAGAGTAGGAAGGTCCGGGGTATAAGAGCAATCTTCCTAGTCTTGAGGACCGTGAGTAAGGCGTTTCACTACTTTGACTCTTAGTACCTTCATCTGTGGTTAGGATATTTCTACAGAGACTCTCTGTGACAGGACATGCAACCTCTCTGTCAAGAGGAAGAGCCAAGAGGACCTGGATCTAAAGGCCATCCTCAAGAGTGAGTGCAAAGCAAAGCCTCAAATCTCAAAAGAAACAAGAAAAAAAAAATAAGTGGTCTAGCCTTCTAGCTGGGCAGTGGTGGTGCACACTTTTAATCCTAGAGGCAGAGGCAACAGATCTCTGTGAGTTCAAGGCCAGCTTGGTCTATAGAGCTAGTGCCAGGACAGGCTCCAAAGCTACAGAGAAACCTTGTCTTAAAAAACCCCCAAACAGCCAGGCTGTGATGGCACACACCTTTAATTCCAGCACTCGGGAGGCAGAGGCAGGTGGATCTCTGTGTGAGTTCGAGGTCATTCTGGTCTACAAGAGCTAGTTCTAGGACAGGCTCCAAAGCTATAGAAAAACCCTGTCTTAAAAAAAGACAAAAACGGGCTGGAGAGATGGCTCAGAGGTTAAGAGCACTGCCTGCTCTTCCAAAGGTCCTGAGTTCAATTCCCAGCAACCACATGGTGGCTCACAACCATCTATAATGGGGTCTGGTGCCCTCTTCTGGCCTTCAGGCATACACACAGACAGAATATTGTATACATAATAAATAAATAAATATTTTTTAAAAAAAGACAAAAACAAACAAACAAAACCAACCCCAAAACAAAACAACAAAAAAGTAAATGATCTAACTGACTGCCCATCACTTCCTGTGGAGGAGCCCAGCCAGGGGTCTCCCATGGACCTTGAGGCGAGAGAATTCTCAGCATCTGCAAAGTGGACTCATGGTCAAAGAGCCCCCAAATCATTCATTGAGCAATGTCTATGCTGATGCCCTGTGTAACCATGAGAACACAGGCACAGACCAGAGAAAGAAGGGCATCTTGGGGGAAGACTCACTGGCAATTTGGATGAGAAAGTGGGAACTGACTCTGCAAAGGAAGGGAGAGAGCAACAGTGTGTGCAAAGGCCCTGAGATCCAGAGAGTTCGAGGCACTGTGTGACTGGAGTGTTCAGATCAAGGTCCAGCAGGTGGGAGGTGACGCAGGAAACAAGGCAACATGCTTGGATCATTATTTCAAGAGCACCAAGAAGGTGTGAATACTGAGTCAGGGCAGGAGAGGTAAGGGGGAGGGCTTAAGGGAGCTTTCAGAGTCAGCTAAATCATGGCAGACGTCCTAGTTAGGGTTATCATTGCTATGCTGAGACACCATGACCAAAGCGACTTGGAGAGGAAAGGGTTTATTTGGCTCACACTTCCACATCGCTGTTCATCACTGAAGGAAGTCAGGACAGGAACTCAAGCAGGGCAGGAACCTGGAGGCAGGAGCTGATGCAGAACCCATGGAGGGGTGAGGCTTTCTGGTTTGCTCCTCAAGACTTGCTCAGCCTGCTTTATAGAACCCGAGGCCACTAATCAGGGATGGCACCACTTACAATGGGCTGGGCCCTCCCCCATCAATCACTGATTAATAAAATGTCCTACAACTTCCTACAGCCTGCTTATGGAGGCGTTTTCGCAAATGAGGCTCCCTTTTCTCTGATACTTTGTTTCAAGATGACAGAAAACTACCAGCACAGAAGAAGTAAGAGGGAATAATCTGGAGAGACAGCTCAGAGGTTGAGAGCATTGACTGCTTCTTTCATAGGACCCAGGTTCAATTCTCAGCATCCACATGGCAGGCAGTTCACAACTGTCTGTAACTCCAGTAACCTTTATATCAATGCACATAAAATAAAGTTAAATAAATAAAAAGAAGGAATTATTTAGCTGTGAGAGGAGGTAGAGGACAAATGGAGTGGGAATCATACCTGGGAAGATGGGTTCATAGGACCCTCTACTCAGTAGAAAAAGGCATTGGGAAGGGCAAGATGAAGGGAACAAAAGTGGCAAAGGTCCCCAGGCTTGGGACTTGATGTTTCAATACCTTTAAGATATCAAGTATGGCCTGGAGAGATGGCTCAGCGGTTAGGAGCACTGGCTGCTCTTCTAGAGGTCCTGAGTTTAATTCCCAGCAACCATATGGTAGCTTGCAGTTATCTGTAATGGGATCTGATGCTCTCTTCTGTCCTGCAGGATACATGCAAACAGAGTACTCATATACATAAATAAGTCTATTTAAAAAAGACATCAGGGGCTGGAGAGATGGCTCAGCAGTTAAGAGCACTGAGTGCTCTTCCAGGGGATCTGGGTTCAATTCCCAGAACCCAAATAGCATCTACAACTGCCTGTAACTTCAATATCTGACACCCTAACACAGAAATACATGCAGGCAAAACCCAATGCAAATAAAAAAATAATAAATTAATTATTAAAAAACGACATCAGGCTGGAGAGATGGCTCAGGAGTTAAGAGCATTGTCTGCTCTTCCAAAGGTCCTGAGTTCAATTCCCAGCAACCACATGGTGGCTCACAACCATCTGTAAAGAGGTCTGGTGCCCTCTTCTGGCCCGCAAGCATACACACAAACAGAATATTGTATACATAATAATAATAAAAAACCTTAAAAACATCAAGTACAGGTCTATTCCATCCTCATCCTTGAGTCCCCAGGCAGTGTGGGAGGCATGAAAGACACCTGGTACAGTATGTCCTCTGAGTCTCCCTAGCCCTCCTGAGCAAGTTGGTCCCGAGCTGGCATTTGTGGCTCCATGACAGCCAGTCTTGCCCATATCTCAGGACTTGGGAACCACACTAGTTTCTGGGCTGGATACCAGCCAGATGCGCCAGAGAGCACACTGGGTGGGCTCTATCCTGAGGTCTTTCTCCTCATCTCCCCTTCCAAACTCCAGCCCAAATACCACCCCCCTCCTGAAACTTGCCTGTTCAGCGTAGCTATTTGCCTCAAAATACAGTGCCTGCTTTACTGTTCATCCCTGCTTTGCACCAGCCAGTGTCTGCCGGCTTGTGTGGCCAGTACAGTGCAGCCAGTACCATCTAATTGAATAAGGTGAGGACAATGCTGCAGACATAATTCAACCCTCCTTCTTCCAGCTGCTGAAAAGTTCAAAACTCCACGTCCCTCTTTATGTTTGCACCCAGCACAATGCCTGGTGGGTGCATGGCAGGTCCTTAATAAACATGTCCTGAAGAGCTGGAGTATCCAGTGTCGGAGCGCAGTCCTTACGGCTTTAGAGGCACACACTACAGCAGATTCTGGGCAAATCGCCCACCTCTCTAAGCTTCTGGAATCTACAATGGGTTTGTGTGAAACCAAGGTAATAAAACCTGCTTCACAGTCTGTGGCCCCTGAAGAGTCTAACTCATGTAGCCACAGCATTTAGTGGATAGCCTGGACAGGTTCTTGCCTTGGAGCAGAGGCTGTTTTGTCAGAGGCCGTCTGTCAGCTAATACGCCTTTCTGTGTCTTTGCTCCACGGAGAGAGGCGTGGGAGGCAGCCCAACGAGAAGATAGACAGCCTTGGTAGTTCTTAGACAGAGCCTGGTGGGGGTGGACTTTGGGGCGGTTCCGGGCAGAGGGGGTGGTTGCAATCCTGGAGACGTCCCAGGAGGCAAGACCCTGGGGACAGGGGAGGGGGCGGAAGCCGGAGCCGAGGTGGGATCCGGCGGAGTGAGGAGTGCAGACATCCTGTTGGAGCGCCCACCTTCGGAGTGGCCAGCTCCGGAGAGAGCTAGACTAGCGCCGCGGGCGTCGGAGGTGGGACCTGGGGTCTCGCCCATGAGCGTCGCAGTCGAGTGGAGAGCGCCCCCTGGCGGTGTACATAGGTATTGTCCCGAGTCCCACGTCTCCTTGGTAGCTTAAGTGCCTCTGGGTGAAATTGGTCTCCAGAGAGACAGGGAGAGACAGGAGATTCTTTCCAGGTTGAGGGTGCTGTCATCAGCAAACTAGGGTGATCATTGCCTAGGTGTACCAACTCCTGAAAAAGGCGAAGTGGAGATCTGGGACAGGACCGAAGTCCAGGGCCTCTGGACTGGCCCACGAATTCCAGCATGCTTCGCTTCCTTTTAGACCCCTTTCTCAAGCCTCTGGGCCCCCGTGTGAGGGGAACCCCAAGAATGGGAAGGGTGAATAGCTGCAAGCTATCATCCTTGGCCTGTGAGACTCCGCTATTAGTGGCCTCCTTTCTGAGTGGTGTGTGTGTGTGTGTGTGTGTGTGTGTGTGGTGTGTGTGTGTGGTGTGTGTGTGTGTCTGTGTGTGTGTGGTGTGTGTGGTGTGTGTGTGTGTGTGTGTGTGTGTGTGTGTGTGTGTGAGAGAGAGAGAGAGAGAGAGAGAGAGAGAGAGAGAGAGAGAAGACCTGAATGTGTGAGAGCATTTGCATGTGTTTGGGGCCCATGTGTAATGTCTATGCTTATCATCTGTGGAGCCTGTGTTGGTCCAGGCCGAGTGGGCAGGTACTTATGGCCATGAGTCACTACCTGTTCGTTCGTGATACACAGCCTGGGAGTGGGTGTATCAAGGTCAAGCAGAAGGTGATGACCCTTATCGCCTTCCATCCAGCAGAGGGCTGGCTGATGCAATCTCGCCTCTTACTCTAGCACCCAGAACCAACCTTTCACTTCCTTGCCCCCTCCGTGTCCAGCGTTCCAGGTTTTCTTTGAAAGCTGAGAAAGCAAGGCTTAAAGGGCCCAGTTTAAGGACCCTTCGGCAGAAATCACGGAGCGGAGCTCTGCTCAGCCTCCAGGCCTCAGACTGAATTCTTTCCTCTCCCAGGAGGTTCCTGGACACCCTCTGCCCAGGCTGGAGAAGGAGTGGGACAGGTTTCAGGGCTGGGTTCTGTGGAGAGCAGTGCACAAAAGGCCCAGTGTCTGTCCTGCCTCCCCCTCCTGGCCCTGCTCCTCTCAGGGAGGTGAGGGAGTGTCCAGCATCAGGCTAGGCAGAGAGGCATGTGACATTTCTGTCACCAATGGACCAGCAATGGTACTGGACCCACTTGCCCACACCCAGCCCTCAGATGACTCTTACTGGGTGGGATGAGAAAGCAAATCTCTGCCTGAATCTGGGGCTCGGGTGCCAGCCAATTCTTAGCTCTTAGCTGGCACCCACCCAGACCTACAGTGCTGCAGCTTGTCCTGTTCTGAGGAGGGATGGATGAGTAATTGAGATCATGGTGATACCAATAGCATGTACTAATAGCAGCGTGTTCGTGGCTACTGTTTGGGAGGTCTGACTGGGAGCCCTTGTTGGTTCTTTGTCCAGGCGCTGGGGGCCAGGAGACCTGATGTTAGGGTCTGAGATGGCCATCTCCCCAGCTCTGTGCCTTTGGGCAAGTTGCTTTACGTTGCTTTGCCTCATTTTCTCAGCTCTAAAATGACACTTTATTATAGAAAACAGTTCAAGTCAGGTGTAGTGGTGTGTGACTGCAGTCCTAGCCCTCGGGAGGCAGAGGCAGGCGGTTCTCTGTTCAAGGTGAACCAGGCCATCCAGCGTTACACATAGTAATACCCTGTCTCAACAAAAGGGTGGAGGGGCTGGAGAGATGGTTCAGCAGTTAAGAGCACAGTGCTCTTCCAGAGGACCCAGGTTCAGTTCCCAGCACCCACATGGATGCTACCAACTGTGTGTAACTCTAGGTCCAGAGGATCCAGGGCTCTTTCCTGGCCTCCTAAGCCCTGCACACATGGTGCCCAGACATACAAGCAGGCAAAACACCCTTGCACATCAAATTAAAAAAATTAAATATAAAAAATGAAATTAAAAAACATTAAAAACCCCTATATGACATTGAATAACATTAGCAGCTATTTTGGGATTTCCTTGGTGCCTCGTGGCAGCCTGGATCGTAGGTTTTGTTATTGTCACTTGACAATGAGGAAACTGAGGCTGACCAGTCTGAGATGGTCTAAAACAAGGGGTTGTCCAATTAAAACAAAGGTTGTCAAAGCTGAGCGTTGACCCTAGCCTTAACCATTGCTCCCAATGGTTCCTGTTTTTTAGGATTGATGGGGCAGTTCCTAACCGGTAGAAACAACCTTCTGAGCCATGAAAGGGCTTCTTCAGGATCACTTGTTTGAGTCCGTTTGCATCCTTAAGAAGGTTGTTTAAGGGGGCTGGAGAAATGGCTCAGCGGTTAAGAGCACTGCCTGCTCTTCCAAAGGTCCTGAGTTCAATTCCCGGCAACCACATGGTGGCTCACAACCATCTGTAATGAGGTCTGGTGCCCTCTTCTGGCCTGAGGCACACACACTGACAGAATATTGTATACATAATAAATAAATAAATATTTTAAAAAAGAAAAAAAAAAGAAGGCTGTTTAACATCACCCACGTTTCCTCCCGTCATGACTTGCGCCCCCTAGAGGACAGTGCCAAAAATGATTCCCTTCTGGGTACTCAAAGCTGAGACCGCCATAGCCCTGGCACACAGTTGCTCCACACCAGAATGAACTAATGGAGACTTGTGAGTGAATGACACTGGACACCTGAGCCAGAGCAGAGGCATAGAAGGATACACCCTGAAAAGCAAATGTCTGTGTTGGAATGGAAGGGGCAGGTATGACCCCCGCCCCACACACACACACAGCTACACACAATCTAGATCTATCTAACAGAGAGATGTGTTAGTGTGCTAGATACAGCTGGGTGTGACTTACGAGCTTTGTAGTCATCTCTTTTAATCCTCAGAATGTCTCGTGTAATTCTCAAAATTTGTTTAGTGTAAATTAGCAGTCAGCCTGGTTTTCCAGATGAAGAGCTTTGGGCTGGAGCTCGCAGGTTACGCAGCTTGTGGAGCTGGGCCTGAACCCTAATCATCCACAAGCGGGCTACCAAAGTCAGAAGGGAACTGAGGAGGTGTCCGTAAAAACTGCAGGTCTGGCCCGGCTCTTCTTGGCTTCTAGAACCAGCAAAGGAGGCTCTAGGTGTAGCACTGATGGCCCCCCACTTTCATCTTGGCTCACTCCAAGGTCCCACAGCTCGCACCCCATGATGCCCCAATCAGGGCTGGGCACCTGGGTCCAGGGTGAGGCATTGTGTGACACCGGCATGGTGGCCTGGATTCAGATGAACCCCTCCCCAGGGCCGCTCTTGCAGTTTATGCACAGCCCCCACTCCTGGCGGGGCCGAACCCAGGTAATGCTGTGGCCTGCTGGATCTCCGGGGCTCCCTCAGAGCAAGCCAGGAACCGCCCGCCACTGGGCCAGCGCGTTATTTTTCCATCAACAAGCGGCTTACGTAAACTCCCCGCCGCCTCTCTCAGCGATGCCAGCGCGGGGGAGGTGCCCTATCTGATTGGGGAGCAGCCAGCGCTGGGGTACCCTACGTGCCCAGGCACAGGCCACCAGCGCTCAGGCGGGAGAGTGAGGCCCTCCCCCCCCCCCATCCACCCAGGGGACCCCACCTTCACCCTGAGATTCTAGTGCTTTCTCCTGCAGGGAAGACCCTTTCATCTGCCCCCAGCGAGGACAGGGTCCCTAGAGAGATGTCCAGGTGGCCAGCCGCCAGCTTGCCCGCTCTGCTCTCCTCCAGCGTGCTAAGAGAACCGTGTGTCAGCGGAGGGGTTGGGTGGTGAAAGCAGGCTGGCATCTGAGGGTGAAGACTAGAGCAACAATAAATAGGACACCCACAAACAAAGCAAAAACGAAACCACTTTTATTTCTTTCTTCTTTCAGAAAGCTTTCCAAAATCATAGGAGAGTCACCATAGACCCATGAACCTTCACAGAGTCCCCAGTTTTGAAAATTTTGCCCCTTTGCAACCCCTCCTCCAAGGTTTCCTCGATGTGCGGGCTTATTATTCTTCCCATTGTACAGATGGGGACGCTGACACTGAGAGCTCTGAAGTAACTTCTCCAAGAGATGGAGGGGAACTGGGATTTAGACTCAAACCTCACTGGAAACGGTTCACTCGGTGTTTTCTTAATTTTTAGAATTACATTTATTTATTTTGTGTGTGGGAGACCACTTGAGTGCATATAGGGGTCAGAAGTCAGCTTTCCAGAGTCTGTTCCCACTTCCCACCATGTGGGCTCAGGGTTCACAGGGCTTGGTAGCAAGCACCTTTATCGAGTGAGATATCTCAACCCCCTTTTTGTTTGCTCTGTAATATATTTTTTAAAGCTACATTCTCCCACATCCCCTATGGTTAGTTACCCTATACACGTAGTCCATGCAGATAGACAGAACTTTCCCTGCTGGTTCCTTATCAAGAGCATTCTTGGGTCTCTTTCCCCCACACACACATCCTCTGCCAGCGAAAGCCCATCCCAGAGATATTTCCTGAAAGGACTTTTGTTCAGTGTGCAGGATGCTTTGCCGTACAGATTTTTCAATATTGGAAATTAAAAACAACTCCGCTCTTTTAAACCAGTGCGCATTATTCCACTGAAGAGATACTTAGACACTGGCTTCCCTAGCTCCTGGGGGTGAGGAATCCCTCGGCTTCCAACCTATTTGCATAAGAAGAGCTGTGGCAAATCTGTGCACTAGACACTGAACTACACGTGAGGATATTTGCATGGTGGATTCCTAGAGATGAAAATTGTGGGTTAAAGGGTATGCAGATTTTTAATTTGCTCAGATATTGCCAAATCTTTCCTCAGGGAGGTTGCCCCAGTGTTCCCTCCCACTTACAGTGAATGGAAATGCCTGTTTCCCACACCCTTGCCAACACAGCATGCTATCAAACTTTCTGATCTTTGTCAATCTGTTAGATAGAAAACGGTATCTCAGAGTTGTTATCTCCTTCCTCCTGCTACAAGGGAGGTTGACCATGTTTTCATTTGACTAAGAACCACTCTTGTTTCCTTTCCTGGGAACTGTTTGTTTAACTCCTCTGCCTATCTTTCTAATTAGATTGTTCTCCCCCTTCCTAATATGTAGAAGCTCTTAAAATAACAGAGATAGCAGTCCTTTGTCAATAATATATGATATGTCTGCAATATAAGCTCCTTTTGACTTTGTTTAGGTCATTGTCTCTTGTGGAAATAAAATTAATTTTATGTGGCTAAATGTATCCATCCAATTTATAGATTCAAAGTTTTGTGTGAAATTCATTCTTAATAGGACTTCAGTGTAGGAATGGCTTTGGAAGTGTGTTCTCAATGTCTTTATTCCAGAGTTATTTTGGTGTACGTTGTGAGGATGCGATTTGGCTATTTCTCTGTGGGTGGGCGGCTATTTGGTTGTTCCCCCACCATATATACCTTTTTTTTTAGTGGTTTGTGTATGTGTGAGCACATACCCACAGATAAGCTGAGACCACAGTTTCAGAATCCTGCCTCTGCACTTTTCAAGTTGAGATGGCAGGTGCTCCCACCGAATCTGTCCTTAAACTTTGTGTCTATGGAAATATACAGTGAGTGCTCTTGAGTGAATGGCTTCTTGTTCAACACAGTTATGACGTGATCTCATACATGGCTGCTCTTGATCATGATGGCTTCCCTTTTGTTGACACCTAGTGCTTCAGTAAAGATGTCTACTACAATTCATTCGTCATGGCAGCAGGCAGGTAGACATGGTGCTTAGCCAAGAGTTTATAATCTGGATACACAGGCAGCAGGTACAGAGATGAAGACCTCAAAGCCCACCACTAGTGACACACCTCCTCCAACAAGGCCACACCTGTGAATTCTTTCTAAACAGTTCCACCAATAGGGAAACAAGATTCAGGTGTGTTAGCCTATGGGGCCATTTGTCATTCAAACCACCACAGGACAGCTTTGAACAAAGCTGCAGTGAGCATGTACATCAGATTTTAATAGTGGTTACTTGCACTCATGACTTGGGCCTGTATTTGAGTTGGTTGAGTCATAAGAGAGAGGCTACTTTTGTTAAACATTTGCAGAAATGAGCAAGTGACCAAATCTGCATCTGACAGCCATGAACCCTGAAGGGCCTTTCCCCTGTAGGTCAGAAGCCCTGATTCCATCTCCTGCCTCCCTCCCTCCCTTCAGTCAACCACCCACTGTGGATGCTGGGCACAGATGAGTTGAGTGTATGGGAAGACTCATCATGTAAACATGATTAGGTTTCCACCTGCCCGTTTGACTGTTTCCTCCCCAGAGGCCAGAAACTGTATGAGCAGTTCGGAAAGTATGTTTGGTGTGGTCTATCTGAGGGACCATGGAATCCTCAGAATGTTCAGGACATGGGAACAGAGGGCAGTGTTCATAGACATAGGCAGTGCTCCTTGCTGTGTTCAAATGGCTTGCTGGCTGGGAGCCACATGCCTTACAGCCACAGCAGAGAAATCATGATTTGGGCTTATTTGTGTGCTGTATGTTTTGTTTTGTATTGATACAAAATCTCTTGTTTCCCTAGATGGCCTTGAACTTACTATAAAGCCCAGGATGACCTTGAATGTCTGAACCTCCTGCCTTTAACCTAAGATTACCCACTTTAGCATATAAGAGGCAGCATCGGGGGAGCACTCTCAGACACTGGGCACCTACATAGTGTTAGAAATATTTTCTAACAATGCAAAAATCCCAATCATGCCGAATCAAAACAAGCCGAATTAAAGGATATCCAGGTTTAATAGGACTCCAGGAAGCCACCAATGCGACCACGGGGCGCGCGGGGGAGGGGGCAAGGCATGTGTTGACTTTCTGGGGAGCAGTTTAAGTAGACTGGGGGACTGGTCCTGACCTCTGTGGAGGGAGCAAGGGGCAAGGGGCATAGAGGCGGGGCCTCCAGAGACAAGGCCAGAGGCAGGAAATTACATTCCAGACTGTTTGTATAAGGGGGTGACAGGTAGCTGAGGTGATATTTATGACCAACATTTAGGCTTTCTTTGAAAAAAGGGGCATTGACTCAAGTCTGGCTACTTCCTGCAGGCATGGGGAGACGTGGGGAAGGGGAGAGCTAGGTGTTGGTGGGTCCATGCTCAGTGAGAGGTGTGGCTGGAAAGGCATCCCATGTACTGTCATCCTGGAGACGCCAGGCATCTTTTCCTTGGGGGAGGTAAGAAGGCAGGTATCTAAGAAAAAAATATTGTTATTACCCATCTTGTTTATATCACCAAAGATGGGTGTGCCAGGATGAGGAGCAGGTAGGCCCTTCATTGTGGCATCCTGGAAAACCAGAGGGTGGAAGGTCCTGTCTGCTGGATAGACCAAGTGTCCTGAGTAGGTGCCTGCTTGAGCCTGGAGAGATGGTACCAGCATGGGTGCCCCAGGAGCTTGGCTGCCGAGGGGGTGGTGAGTATTACCGTGTGAGGTCCTGTCCATCAAGGTTCGAGAGACCTAGGAGTTAACTGAGGAGTACTTTGTCCCCTGGGGAGAGCGGGGCAGGTTTAGGGGCGTTAGGGTCCACTGGTGTGGGGACAGGGAGACAACTGTCAGCATGTGACCGGAGAAGGGACCTTAAAAGGGAATGGTAGGGTAGGTACCCCGCCAGTGGAGGAGTTTGGACTGGGAGGTGATGGTTAAGGAGATAGGGCCTGCCATAAAGCAGCTCAAAAGGGGTCAAGGTTTGGAGGGCTACCTTGACCCTCCTCGAGGAGGTGTCAAGTTGCAAGGGGCATAGGGGCGGGGTCTCTAAAGATGGAGGCCAGAGACCAGGATTTACATATAGGGCACTGATTTGTCTCTGGCCATACTCTGCAGTGATGCAGGGTAGAGTGGGTTTGAATATTAGTGTAGGGAATTTAAGTAGCTTCCCCAGCAAGTACATGGCAGATGCAGGCTTCGAACTCAGAGTGATCTGTCAGATGCCAAGTCCATGTTCTACATATCTAGTCTCCAATGCATCTTTCTCTGACATCCTGCAAGTCATCATATTCAAAGCTCCTCCTGGTGACTGGGACTAGGGAGTGAGGAGATCCTCTGGAAGCTGGGCTATAAGATCAATATGGAAAATCCACAGCATGCTTGTTTATTAGCAATGACTGATCTTATACTAAAATAAGATGGGACTTGAAAACTGTAAGAGCTTTGTAATCTACTGACCAAAGTCATGCTGTGGAGGCTGTGTAAATACAAATGGAGTACACACACACATATACATATATACATACATAGAATAAACACACAAACATATACACACACATAGAAACACAAGCATGTATACACCACATAGATATACACTCACGCACATAGACATACAAGCACATATACTCACAATACACACATAAACATCACATACACACACAAATTGATCAATAAATGTATATATAGGGCTGGAATGTAGCTCAGTTTGTAGCTCCATGCATAAGGCCTTGGCTTCAATCCTTAGCACCAAATAAAACTAGGCATGGTGACACACCTAAAGTCACAGAACTTGGGAGATGAGGCAGGAGAATCACATGTTCAAGCCTATTCTCCCCCCACATAGTCAATCTGAGACCAGCCTTAGGTTACATAAAACCCGATGAAAAGGAAAAAGAAAGAAGAGACAGTGAGTATATAGACTATGTTCATGGAGAAGGAAACATGATACCTTTCATTTCCCCACAGGTATTTATGACATCAGTACAATATCGGTTCCAATGAGGTTGCTCAGTAAATCTGCCAAACTAATTCTAAAATTCTATAAGGGTGAAAACATCAGATGGCTAGATAGGATAGGATCTAAGATAGAACAGGGATGGGTCTGACCTGGCAAATAGCCTGCCTTGTTTGTAGAGCCTGGTTAATAATGGCCCTAGCCTGGAGGTTTGTGTACCTGTGAACAAAGAAAGCAGCAAAAGGTGCCAAGAGCCCACAGGTAGAGCAGGTTACAAAGGATGCCCATGTGAGATGATTCTGCATTACGGAGCCTCTGGGGAACTAGGAGCGGTGACATCACAGTATGTGGAAAACTGAGGCAGAAGGAACATTGAGTCCAGGAGTCTGAGAGCAACCTGGTAAACATAACCATTTTCTGTCTCAAAAAGAAGAGCCCTTTTGGTGGAGATGGGTAAGTAGCTTTCCCTTCATGAAGGAAAAACGGTCCCTGTCTTAGACCATGCACCATGTGATGGATGACAAGACCAACTCCTCCAAGTGTCCTCTAATTGCTACATGTTTGGCCTGGAGATAACAGACTCAGCTGCTTCTGCCCTCTGAGTGCTAGAATCATGGCATGCACCACCACACTTAGCATTTTGTGTTCTGTTTTTAGTTTTATTGAGACAGGGTCTTATGTAGCCCAACTGGCCTCTAACTCACTAAGTAGCTGAGGCTGGCCTTGAACTTCTAGTCCTCCTGCCTCTACCTCTCAGGTATTGGGGTTACAGGTGTGTGCCACCAAAACAAACTTTTATTTTTCTTTTAAAATTCGATGTGTGTGTTGGGTGGGGGGTAACAACATGTGTCATGATTGTGTGATGCCCAGAGGACAGTCTGTGGAGTTGGTTCTCTTCTCCCACCTTTACGCAGGTTCTGGAACTGGAACTCAGGCCCTTCCCTTGAACTTGCATAGCAAGTCACCTCACTGACTCCACTTGGGTCTTAACTTTGAAAGTGTTATGTGCTGGGGTAGGAAGATGGCTCAAGTGTGTAAGAGCGCTTGCTCTGAAGGCATGAGGAGCTGAGTTCAAATTCTCAGTACCCACAGAAAGGCCAGGTATGCTCCCACAAGCCTTTAAGCCAGCTCCGGAGGGTGAGTGGAAGCAGAGAGATTTCAAGAGGTCCCTGGCCGGCCAGCCTCGCTTAAATGGTAAGCTTCCGGTTAGTGGGAGACCTGTCTCAAAGCAGTGAGAGCAATAGAGGAAGACACAAGACAATATACTCTGGCTTCTGAGAGGGTGCCCATGAGAGTACATACCCACACATTCTTGTACATTCACTGCACACACACACAACACACACGACAATACGCCACACACACTGCGCATTGAATTGTATGGCTCCTCCCATGTCCTGCTCCATATATTAAAGTTCTAACCATAGGAATCTACAGATGTGCTATATTTAGAAATAATGTCCTTTCTGTTGAGAGGCCATTAGGGGAGAAGCTGGTCATTATGACTGTCCTTATAAGAAGTGGGCTATCTGGACACAGACACCAACAGAGGAGATGGCCACAAAGCACCAAAAGCAGAGACAGACAAGGAACACAGACTAATTGACCTTGACAAATGACCTCCAGCCTACCAAATTGAGAAAACTCACTGCTGTGGTTTGAAGCCATTCCGTTTGGGATACTTTGTTAACAACTCCTTAGGAAAGAAATAAAAGTTGAAAGATGTTAAAATCACATTGTTTATCCCCAAAATAAAAACACAAGCAGAAAATACATACATTGTTTCTAGATTTGAAAAAGTAGTCTAGCTAGGCATGGTGGTGCACACTTTTAATCCCAGCACACAGGAGTCAGAGGCAGGTGAATCTCTGTGAGTTCAAGGCCAGATTGGTTTCCACAGAGAATTCAGGCCAAGCAGGGTTTCATAATGAGAGCCTGTCTCCAAAACAAACAAACAAACAAACAAACAAACAAAAAAACGAAAGCAAAGAAGAGCCGAGCAGAAGGATCATCTGCCTGACCATGGCTGCCTCTGTGCAGGGAAGGGAGCTGGAGCTGGAGTATAAAGGGACATTGGTATGAAGTCTTCACCCTCTAAAAAAAGTCTAAGCAAAAGTGACAAATATGCAACATTTGTCCAAAGGTGCCCATGGTTATGTCTGTGCGGGGCACATATGTGTGCAGGTATGTGAACTCAGGCCTGCAGAGAGCACAGGCCAACCTCAGGTGTTGCTCCTCAGGCACTGCCCACCTTTCTTTCTTTGAGCAACTTGAACTCATGCATTCCCATAGGTCAGTGCTGAACAGCCACAGTGGCCTCAAGTAGGCCCGAGACTAGCTGACCTCAGAGAGATGGACCCGTCCGTAGTGTGGCCAGTCCTCAAGGTCTGTCTGAATTAGAGGTCCTGGGACCTTAGACTCTAGGTCAGAGTGACCCTGGTAGCTCTCAGTTACCCCATCCTCTAACTTAATTGCTGGTACACTATAATTTCAGCCACTTTCTCCCCAGGAACAGTAGCCAAGAGTCCCTGGGATCCAGCGGGTCCTGTGCCTAATGCAAACTTTGAAATTTTAAAGAAAAAATGAAAGGAAAGATAATAGCAACTCCACACAATACCAACACCTCTTGTGCGTGTGTTCTAACTACTTTACATATTTAATCCATCCACGGCTTCTATGAAATGGGTACTATTGCTTTCTCACTGGGGGAGGGTTATGTGACCTACAGAATAGTTATGTCACATACCCCGATACATACATAAATGTCAGAACAAGCATTATGGACCCAGCCTTTCTCAAGGTGGATGCTACCATTCCCACTTCCCAGATGAGTAGACAGTGCCTTAGAGTGGACCAGGGCTCCAGCTGCCAGGTCACAGCATAAGCCCCAGTGATTTCAGCCTGGATATTACCCCACTTCAATTACCTTTATATCCTTTCTGGCCTAGGGGACAGCTGCAGGGCAGGATCTCAGTGCACAGGTGCCTCCAGGGAAAAGGTGGAGAGGTGGGCAGGGCCTGCACGAACAGACACCAGGGGCTGAGCTCTCCAGTGGGTTTAGACGTCACAGGGCTGACCCCCGCCCCTTTCAAATCAGGCAAACAGGTGAGTGAGGTCTGTGTTGAGCTGGGTCCCTGTGGCCGTGTTCAGCCCTTCTCAGAGTACAGATCTCCGTAATAATACCCAGGAATTGTTTAGATTTAAGTGTAAAGGGCTGTGGAGATGGAGCCTTCCAGAGAAAGCAGGGAGGCTTCTGAACACCGCCTCACACACATTCACTGCCCAGACTCTTTCATCACATGCTCTCCACACAGCCCACCGTCCACATAGGCCACTGTAGCCCCACAGAGGCCATCAGTGGCCTGACAGGTTCCAGGCATCTGCTTAGGGACTCCGGAGTGGTAAGGAAGGGGACAAGGGAAAGGAACCAGGCATTGGCATTGCATACCTTCAATCACAGCACTGACAGAGGCAGGCAGAGCTCTGTGAATTCGAGGCCAACCTAGTCTTTAAAAACAAGCAAACTAGCAACAACAAAACCCTCACAGGGGCCCAGAATGCTTATTCTAATGTTCAGCCAGAGTGTCAGCTACAGCCAGGTTGTGGGATAAAGGTATTTGGGGTCTGACTCTGTCTATGTGGACAGCACCACACAGTGTGGCGATCCTTCCTCATGGGAGCCACCTGTGAGGATGTGTTGCAACAATTGAAATTTGGAATCCTGCAAATTTATACTTCCCTCCCACCCCAAATCTCTCCCAAAACCAAGCGAACAGATTTATTTTTAGCAATCCATTCTTATTGCATATTTTCCGAAGCACTTGGTTTAGTTTTTCTCAACACATTCCTTTTGTTATACACAGTTCATTTCTTTGTGTTTTATCTAGCTAAGTGATGTAATTACAATACACACAACACAGCCAGCATTGTTTGGATATAGACATCCCTGACTCTGGTAGTGAAGCTCAATCTGTGAGAGAAAAGGTTGGGCAGAATGGGGAAGGCTCTAGAAACTCAAACCATAGGCATTTCAGGGCAGATTCAGTGGGTTTGGGCTTGAGACCAAAGGATAGCTATAGACCAGAGGATAGCCATGAATCCCTCAGGCCAATAGAGATATCTTCTGCTGGACCTAGGTCATAAGGATGCTGAGACCACCAGAAACCACTTAGGTCTCTGCCCAACACATGAAGGTCCTCAATGAATGGCACTCCTGGCTGTTGCCTGGTACCCCAAGCCCTTTGTAAACACTATTTAGTTGTCATTAGGTTGGTTGTTTTTGCAGCATTGGGGACTGAGCTTAGAACTTTACCCGTGAGAGTAAGAGAGTACCATGAAACTACACCTGAATCCTCTGTCTAGACTGTCGTAGTTCTGGCCTTCAAGGGATGGTTTCCCTGTGCTGTGGAGGTCTCTTGTGGATAGGGACAGATGTCCCTTCTCTCTGTGTCCTTGGGCCCCAGTACCTGATTGGCGTGGTATCCAGCAAAGCCAGGACTCTTGATCACGACACAGCATGTGTTCCACATCTGCAGGAATGGCCAGGTGGCCTTCTGAAGACCATAGAAGCCCTCTGCTGTGATACCCTGCCCGGCTCCTGTAGAGGCAGAAGGGTATCCCAGCCTAGACTGGGATCCGGTAGGGGTAGGTTAAGCCAGCCTCATGTCCATGACTATGAAGCTGCCCTAACTGGGGGCAAGGAGGCCCAGCCCTTCATCTGGGCTCCATCCTATAACCTTCATGATAGCAAGCTCTTGGCTCCTTTCTCATTATTAAAGTAAGGCGTTCTTGATAGGCATGCAAAGATTCGTCACCTAGTCATTAGTCATTAATACAAAGAAAACCACAACAAGCTACCACTTCAGAGGAGAGCAGAAGCTGGGACAAGGGAAGGCAGGAGTCTCAGAGGATGCCAAAGACTGTAAACTGATGCAAACTGCTTTGAACAGCAAGCAGATTCTCCAAAAGTTCAGCACAGTGCTGAGAGGACGGCTCGGCAAGGGACTCACTTGCCACACAGCCCGATGACCTGGAACCTGAAACAGAGGAGAGAACCAACTCCTGAAAGTTGTCCTTTGACTGCCACAGCATGTGGCATGTGCTCACACTTACTGTCAGACATACATTACTCTCTCTTACACACACACCACATGTACACACATATTACTATTACTACTATTAGCAACAACAACAATAATAATGATAGATAAAATAGTTATTTAGAGATTTATTTATTATATATAGGGTTCTGCCTGCAGACCAGAAGAGGGCGCCAGACCTCATTACAGATGGTTGTGAGCCACCATGTGGTTGCTGGGAATTGAACTCAGGACCTCTGGAAGAGCAGGCAATGCTCTTAACCTCTGAGCTATCTCTCCAGCACCAAAATAATTTTTTAAAGGAAAGTTTAACAACAACAACAACAACAACAAAAAACTACCATATGTCTCAGCCACTCCTTGGGTTCTTCATCCAGGAGGAAAGTGGGCATTTTTCACACAGATTCCTATGACGGTGGTCAGAGCAGCATTGCTTACAGTGCCTAAGCTGGATGAGCCCATGGCTATGAATGGGTAAACAAAACAGGGTGGTAATCCACACAATAGAGTACTACTTAACCATGAAGAGGACCCAAGATTACCATTGCTTAATGAATGGATCCTGACAGTGTCATGCTCAGTAAAAGGTACTGATCGATACGCTATTGCATTTATAAGAAGTTTCCAGAAAAGACAGATATTGAGACAGAAAGCATATTGTGGTCATCAGGGGCTGAAGAAGGTGGGAAAGGAATTAATGGTAAATAGGTCTGAGAAATCTTAAACATGTTGAAGTCTTCCAAAACTGAGAGTTCGTGATCGTGGTGCTACCTGAAAAAATTAAAATTTGTTAAAAATATGTGAATTTTACAATGTGCAAAACATACATCAGTGAGGCTTTTTAGAAAGTTAAAATGTACATGGATAATAAAAAGTGCCGGCCTCACACATCACCATACACTATTTCCTGCATGCCAGGTGCCACACTGATGACGCAGCTGGATTGACAGATAGTCACATCGAGACAGTTAAGTTAGATCTCACTTTATGGGTGAGTCACATAGACATGTTAAGGGACTGAACTGCAGAGGGGAGACAGAGACCTGTCCTGTTGGGTCTACCTGCTGCCTTGGTAGCCACCCACTGGCGGAGTGACACTTCTGCCTCATCCAGTGGGGCTGATGAAGGTTCAGGGAGCGGCCATCAGGAGTCACACTCACTCAGCCGGAAGGCTCCATGTGATCTCTTGTCCTCTGTGCCCTCAAAGTGTGACAAGTGGCCTCAAATTTCTGCTATTGTGTCAGTGGGCAGAAGGCAGAATTTCCCTGTTCCCACTTTTTGTTTGTTTTCTGAAATAGATTCTTACTATGTAGCCTTGGTTGGCTTAGGACTTGGTGTGCAAACCAGGCTGACCTCAAACTCACAGAATCCTGCCTGCCTCTCCCTCCCGAGTGCTGGATCAAAGGTAGACGCCACCACACCCAGCTGCTCCCCTCCGGTTTCAAGAATCAGTCACACTACCTGGGCTCAAAGCTGACCTTGCTCCGAGTCTCCAGAAAGTAGGACTGTGGCCTTTTCTGACTCTTCATTTTCTCTGTGATAGGGCCACATCCTCTGTCCCCTGATTGGTCAGTGCCTCTCAAGGGAGCCATAGAGTGTCCATTCCCACCCAACAGGGCTCATTTCGGCCAATGATAGCTTCTCTGTAAAGAAAGCATAGTTGAAAAGGCCTTGTGAGTTTTATCTGGTCTCCTGAGCAACTGCCATCCGTCACTACAAAAGCCCTGGTACCTATTGTTCTCAAAATGAGAGTCATGTGGAGCAGATTTGGACTTGACTTAAAACCTGAGCCAAGTCCAAGCAGTCCCAGAGGAGCCTAGGAAAGCCCAGCCACAGTCGGCTGAGCACAAAAGCAGTGCTTGTAACCTGACATCACACTTGCCGGCTGCCTGTTCTGTGACTTACGGAGGCAACGGCTAACACAGAGCCCCAAACTCCCTGTTACACGGTCCTCTCACCACTGCTTTCTCTTGCCTCTGTGACTCCTGATTTGATGACCATGGAAAGTGTGGCTGTGGGCTGTAGCGTGTGCTGGGAGCTCTGCAACTCCCTCTCCCAAGGTCACCTGTGGAAAGGTTCCACCCAGGGAGGGGCTTCCTGTATCTCTCCGCCTACATTGGGACACACAGAGAGGTCTCAAGGCAAGCTCAACTTCAAGTGGAGGGTCAGAAACTATGGATGGCTAGGAGCCTCAAGTCTTGGAGAGTCACAATCCCTTAGGCTGTCCTTAAAGAGAAGGAGTGGGTGGATAAACATGGCAGTCTCCTTATTCCTCAGCCCAACTTCTCCGAAGTATGTTCCAAGCAGCCCCATCATAGAATACAAGTGAAGTCAAACCTCACCTGCCTGCAGGTCACTCCTGAACGGTGCCCTCATCAGCTCTTTCCCGGGGATCAGTCTCTTTTGATCATCTCCCGAATGAACCAATCACTCAGTGTAACCAAATTATTTTGTTTGAAAGTAATGTAGCAACCTGTTGTTCTAACAGAGATACAGTGTTTTCTCCAGGGAAACAGAATGCACTCCCACCTCTATATATGATATGGAAGCCAGCCTGACTTCAGATTACAAAGTACAGATGGAATAGTTATTATAGGCCCACCTGCAGCTGTCATCTTTTCAAAAGCCCAGCTGAGAACTAGTGTCACACACACACACACACACACACACACACACACACACACACAGGTTCCCCAGGGAATTCTGGGAAAAAGGCAAATTCCACACTTGGATCAGCCTACCTTTGCTTTGCTTGTACCAGCCAGACCTAGGGGAGCCTCAGCATCCCTGTGTGGTCAGACAGCCTTTATGGCAGCCTCACCCAGCTGTCGGGAGGACAGGGCAGACACGAAGGGGAAAATGCTCAGAAAGCTGCTAAGTCAGATCCCAACCCTGATGGAATGTTGGAGGGGCCTGTGGGATCTGTAACTGAGCTCAGATATGGGTGAGTAGTGGAATCACCCATTTGCCTCCATGAGCCTTGGTTTTTCCACCTGGAAAGTGTAGATAATAACCTCCATTGGGTAGATATCATGTATTTGGTCTTTGAAATCCTATATACTCTTTTGGGTGGGTGGGGGGTTGAGACAGGGTCTCACTATTAAACCCTGACTGTCTTAGAACTCTGTAGACCAGGCTGGCCTCGAAAGAGACCTGCCTGCCTCTGCCTCCCGAGTGCTGGGATTAAAGGCATGCACCACTACCACCTGGCCCTATATATTCTTAAAATGGTACTGAATCAGTGTTCATTAATAGGGCCTAATGTATCCATTATCTGATGTGGGATTTCCCACTGTATGCTGTGAATACTATTAATGAATAAAGAACTGCTTTGAGCCTGTAGCAAGAAAGAACAGAGCTAGGCAGGGAAAGCTAGGCTGAATGCTGGGAGAAAGAAGGACGGAGTCAGACAGATGACATATAGCCCCACTGGAGACAGAAGCCAGAATTTTAGCTGGTAAGCCACAGCCACATGGTGATACACAGATAATAGAAATGGGTTAAATTCATATGTAAGAGTTAGCCTATATGAAGCTAGAGCTAATGGGCCAAGCAGTGATTTAAATAATATGGTTTCTGTGTGATTATTTTGGGTCTAAACTAGCGGGGGCAGCCAGGAAGAACAAGCGGCTTCCTCCGATAATTATCAGTTAAGTGATATTTACTATAAAACACACAAGTTCAATCTTAAAGTATTTAATGAGTTATTTTTTTAAAAAAAGACCAAGAACTTATTAGCTGTTCACACAAAAACATAATCTTGGGCTGCAAAGAGAAGTCGGCAAGCAATGTACTTACTTCACAAGCCTGACATGTACTCCCAATCCATGTAAAGGTGAAATGAGAGAATCATCCCCATCTTGCTGCCCTCTGACCTTCACACATGTGTTGTGTCACGAGCCTCACCCTCCAAAATAATAAATAAAGGGAAGAAATTTTAAAAACATGACCTTGGGGCTTGAGAGATGACTCAGTGGTTACAAGCTCTGGCTGCTCTTGCAGAGGAGCCAGGTTTGGCTCCCAGCACCAACTTTACAGCCCACAACCATCTGTGATTCCAGGTGCAGGGGATCTTATGCCCTCTTCTGACTTCTGAGGGCTCTTGCACACACATGGTGCACATACATACATACATACGGTCATACACACATGAACATAAAATTAACTAAATAAATATTTTAAAAAATTCAACATAATCTTTATGATAAATAATATATCCTTTCTTTCCAAAATAAAGGTTTAATGAGAAACATGGCTTTCTTTGCATTTTTGAACCTTGCAGAGGTTTCTTGATGGAGGGAAACTAGATTCTCCTACTGTCTTTGGCTTTTAATCTGCTGTGATAAATTATATTGATTGAACTATGTGCAAAACATCTGGTCTCATGCAAATACACAACTGGAAAAGGGAGGGGATTTTCATAGTTTTAAATAAGATAGTTGCATTACTCACTGATCCTACATCACAACCTGATTAGTAGAAGACTTTTGTTGTTGTTGTTTGGTTTTTTTGGAAACAGGGTTTCCCTGTGTAGCTCTGGCTGCCCTGGAAATTGCTCTGTAGACCAGGCTGACCTCGAACTCACAGAGATCCTCCTGCTTCTGCCTCCCCTGAGTGCTAGGATTAAAGGTGTGCACCACTACACGCAGTAAGTAGGACACTTTTAAAGAAGCTGGTTAAATGGAGATTCTAGACCATACCAACCAAAAGTTTTTGGTGCTGGAAATTAAACACAGGGCTTCAGACATGCTAGGCAAGCCCTCTACTGCTGAGCCACACACCAACCCCAGCTTTGTGTGTGTGTATACATACGTACATATGTGTTGAAGATAACCTTTGATGGCTTCTGTAGCAGAAGGGCTTTGTGTACACATTCCCTTGAGTTACCCAATGTGTTAGGAAAAATATCAATGGGCTGGCAAAATGCCTCAGCAGGTAAAGGTACTACAGACAAGCCTGACAACCTGAGTTCAATCCTGGGACCCGCAGGTGTGAGTTTTGGGTATCTGACAGTAAGCAGGCCAAGGCCTCAACATTGATAATGGGGCTGAAGTCTGTGAATCCAAAGGCTGCCTTCTTCATCATGCTCAAAAGTTAGAGCCACACCAGGGATGTTCCTCTGTTTGGTTTCTCTGGAGCCAGCATCCACCAGTGCCAGGGCTCCACTCAATAGGCATTTCAGAACTGTTTATCCCTCAGTATGGGAATTGGGTGTTGGGGGCAGACACTGTTTTGGTCCCTCCTGAGTTTGCAGGAGAATGAGACCATCACTTTAATGTCTCATGGTAAAGTGCGTGACCAAGGAATATTCAGAATCCGAAATTATCTGCCCTGTTTCAACAAAGAGCTGATATTAAAGTGGGGTCTTGAAGGATGAATAGGAGTTTGACAGGCAGAGAATGGACCCTCTAAGAAAAGCACATTCAAGGAAGAAATGTGGCTAACTCAGGAAGAGTTGGCATATGTTAAATGCCGTGAGGTGAAAACACAGCTTTATCATGAGGTGACTGGATCATCTAATTCCATGGATGGACTGAGCCACAGAGAACAGACTGCTAGGATGGGGGACCACTGGTGGTCCCTTGCCTTTGAAGGACATACTTTGTTCCTGGCTCTTCTCTTTGTTCCTGGTGTCAAGCAACCCATGCATTCCCCCCATTCCCTCCATCCCACCCTTCTGGCATGTTGTTTGTATAGTAGCAATTCTCTCTGAATTGAAATGCTTCCCCACCCATCATCCACCCCAAGGGAGGGAGGGGGCTAACCAGATTCAGGAAGCTGTAAATAAGCTGAAGCTGTAAGCTGCACAAGGCCCCTCCCTGAGGTTGTGGATACACTCCCTTGACTCTGCGGTCGGTGCCCTGTGGAAAGGGAGCAGGTGCTGTCACAAACAACAGCTCTGTCCTCACCAAACAATGGAGGAGCTGGTGATGGGCAGTGACTGAGCCAATATAAATCCTCCCTTCTCCAGCCATTTCCTGAGTATGTTGTCACAGAGACTTGACACACTAGCCCGGCTCATCCGAACCATACTCAGACACCTATACCAGCCCACAGTGGGCAAACCCATCTCACACATAGCCTGTTTTAGGAAGAGGTGCTATCTTACTGAATACTGCACTGAACCTGACAGCAGCACCGTAGCAGGGGTGCAGTCTGGTGCTCTTGTGGGGTCAGCCACCATAAGGAGCCATCTGTGTCAGTTACCATTCCCATTGCTGAGACAAAACATGGCACAAAAGCGACTTCACGAACGAAGGGTTCAATTTGGCTCACAGTTTGAGGGTACCGTCCATCGTGGTGGGGAAGGCATGGGTGGCAGATCACATTGTGCCTCCAGTAAGGAAACAGGAAGGATTGAATGCAGATGCTCAACTGCCTTCCTCCTATGCTTCCTTTTTATTCAGCCCACAAATCTGGTCCAAAGAATGGTGCCATCCACGTGGGTCTTCCTTTCTTAGTCAAATCCTCAAAAGCTTCCTCATGGGCATGCATAGCCAGAAGTGTGTCTCCTAGGTAATTCCAAACACAGTCATGGTTCCATGAAGAGGAACTATCACATCATCTGCATTTGCTTAGTGCCTATTGTATGCAAGACAGGGAATGTCTGTGTGTTTAAGATGATGGAACATCTCTCACCCCGGCGTCTTGATGGGTCTTCTGTATGACCTTGGCCAATCTTTCCTCCTTTTGTGCATCTAAGTTTCTCTCTCCATCAGTAGCAATTTCTGTTAGACTTGAAGATGTTGGTCATTACACCCCGCCCATGTGCCCTGTCAACGATCTATTTTAGTTCCAGGCACCCTACCCTCCATAGACTCCAGTTTGCTCACCTGTAAAATGGGAGTAGGGATGACTTTCACCCCTGACCCACAGAGCATGTGCACTGTTTTCCAACCTCCTTGCCCAGCCCAGGTTCCGGGTCCCCAGCTCACTTAGCTTCCTTCACAGGCTCATCAGGATGCAACATACTTTAAATAGCATCTGCATGACTGGCTGTTTTTTTTCTTCCTGGAGAAGCTTTCTACAAAGTGTGCCAAGTGGCAGCTGTCAGGGCCGAGGTGGCATTTCTCTCAGTGATGCTGACAGCAGCTGTCCCGGTGCAGGCTGAATGGAATGGAAATGACATCATGTTTATTCAGGAAAGACGTTCCCAGACCCAGATCAGTGTCAGCAAGATGCTGGGATGCAAGGAGCGAACACACGCCCGAGACCATCAGTTCAGTGGGGTTCCTCTCCTGTTGCTCACGTGCTCACGCCACGCATCTCACACACCAGCATGAGGCATTCACACTCCACCCTCCTACATATACCAAACTCCTCACACATACACACCAACATGAGTCACATGCCTCACACATATACATTACACATAAATATATATAGCACACCCTCCCACACTCAACACTCAAGGACCTCCATATACACCACAACCCTCACACACAAACACATATCAACGCAAGTCACATACCTCATGCTTACACACCATACACAGCTGCACAACATACAATACACTTTCCCACACTCAACACCATCAGACCTCCACATATACTGCATGCCCCCCACCTCATGCAGGCGTTCCCTCACAAATACACACAGCATGAGCCCATATCTCACACAGTATATCCCACACAGACACACAAACATATACCTCACGCCTCATATATCTGAAAAACACATAACACACCCTCTGTATTCAATATCCACAGACTTCCACCTATACCATATCCCTGGTACATACCAGCACAGGCCCCACACCGCACACACATACCCCTGACATACATTCCACATATTTCACACATAAACACATGCCAACATGAGCCACATGCTTCGCATAACCCGCCAAAACACACATATATACCACACCACAAATGTAGATCACCACAGGCCACAATTTCCACATCGCTCAAATGAGAAGTCTTAGGTATGCAGTGGTTCTTGTGGGCTGGCCGGGTGTGTCCTCTGCAGTGAACGGAGTCTCAGAGAATACACTGTGGGCTGTGTCTGGCTCAGCATGAACACAGTCCTCAGGCCTCTCAGGGCACAGGCTGGGCTACAAGGTAGAACATTATCGGAGTGAAGAAGCAAAAACCACTTTGCCTTAGCCTCATTAAAACGTGTTTCCTTTGCTGCCTCCTGTTTGTCAGAGTAAGTTCTTGGCCTAGCCCATGATGTTCTTGTTAGAAGTCATTGTTTATACTTATCACTATTCTATTCTGCAAGGAGAAGCCGTGGAGACTCTGAATCTCTCTCTGAATATTACTGAACCACTCACTACAGAGAACAAAGTCTTCAGCCTATTTCTTCTTCCTCCTCCTCTGCCTTTTCCCCCTCCTCTTCTCCTCTTCCTCTTCTTCCTCTTTTTCTTCTTCTCCTCCTCCTCCTCCTCCTTCTTCTTCCTCCTTCCCTCCTCCTCTCTTCCACCTCCTCTCCTACTCCTACATCTTCTTCTCAAGCCAGGGCCTTGGTGTTTAGGTAGACACTCTACCACTGAGATGCATCTTCAGCCCATTACTGGGACTCTAGGAGGCTCCACTATTACCAAGTCATGGCGCAAGGTGTCTTGCTGCACTTCCTCTGTCTGCCCACCACCTCAGCTTGAATTTATCCTCATATCCTATAATGGACCCAAAAATTCAACTTGCCACTCCTGAGTTTAGACAAAGGATTGGTGGCTGCTATTGTGGAGCCACTGTGTGCCAGGCACCTTCCTCACTTGTATCAGTAAAATTTTCCAGTGACTCTGAGATAGTCTCTATTCCATGTGACTCAAGGAGACTCAGTCAAGGCCGAGGCAGAGGTGTAGCACTTTAAGCTCCACTGTGTTCATTCTGGCCTAAGCATCTCCATTTCCCTGAATCAAAACATTCCAGGGTGGGCTGCCTGGTCTCAACTCTGGCCACAGGGGTGACATGGAGTCCAGGTTGGGTCCAGGACTTCCTGGTGTGGGCACTTGTTGCAGGATATTTAATCATACTGTGAATCCCGAGATTGCATTATTTACTGGAAAAACCACTTTCTAGTTGTGGTGTGGCTTAGCCCTAGCACATACCTTTAATCCAAGAGCTTTCTGTTTGAATATTGTAAACAGGATTAAATAAAGTCAACCATAGATTGAGCAAGCAACCAGTTAATAGGAAGTGAACACAGGATTATTAAGAAAAAACCATAGAGAGTAATAGGGAGTCATGAAAATGGAGAGAGAGTCACACAGGAAGTAGAAGGGAGGGACGTTCAGTCTGAGGAGACTTGTTTGAGATGGTAGAGGAGAAGGAAGAGGCTGCTGGGATGTCAGCTGAAGAGGAAGATCAGCTGGGTGCTTTCTCTGCCTCTCTGAGCTCTCAGATTTTCAAACCAGCATCTGGCTCTGGGTCTTTATTGGTAAAATTGAACATTTGATATTTTGTTAAAAAATAACAGGTACTTACCATCTTTCCCCACTCTTGCCAACAGCTGAGAACAGGACAGGACCCAAAGTCAGGCAGACCTGTATTTGAGTTCCAACCACAATGAACTTCCTTGGGCAAGTGACTGAATGTCTCTGAGCTCAGTTTTCTCACCTAAAACCTGGAGCTAGAAGGAAGGTCAGCATATTGCACAGACTCACTGCGAGGGTTCAGAGTATATTGTTAGCACACTATGATGTGAGGTGCACAGAAGAAGCAAGACTGACAAAACAAGCACAGTGTCTAAAGCTAGGGAAAGGAGTTCACTTTGCAACCCTATTTTTGTGTCTGTTTAAGATTTTCTGTAATAATGTGTTTTTCTGCTGCCTTTCATGAAGGTTAGCTATGAGTGTAAGTATAAGTGGAAGGTTGGGGTGGTTGGGAGTGGGCAAGGTGTGAGATGGCCCAGGTGTGGGATGGCTCAAGAGTGGGGTGGACAAGGTATGGGGCATGCAAGGTGTCGGGTGGGTCAGGTGTGGAGTGGACCAGGTGTCAGGTGGGCCAGGTGTCGGGTGGGCCAGGTGTGGTGCTAAGAATGATTTGAACTATGGGGGGCTGGCTCAAGAGGTTTCGGAGGAGAAGAATTTAATATGTTGCCTAGAAATCTTTCTTGTGATATTTTGGTGAAGAAAGTGTCTGCTTTTTGTCCTTGTTCAAAAAGTCTATCTGAGGCTATAGGGAAGAGATTTAGATTAATTCTGCCCATGGAGGAAATCCCAAAACAGCCTAGTATTGGCTCTATTGTGTGGTTATTACTAGTAACTCTTATACAGATTTACAATAAAAAGGAACAAGCTGAACAAGAAAAATACAAAATGCACAATTAGAGGAAAGAAGGAGCACCAGGAAGTGGAATAGAGCTGAGTTTTCTGTTCAAGGAGATAAACAGATTAAGAAACAGAATAAGGGAGTGGTGACCTCAGGGCATGATCCCACCCAACTAAATTTCCAATTTGTGAAAGGAATTTTTAAAAAGCTTAGAGCTGGGTATGGTGGTGACGCCTTTAATCCCAGCACTCTGCTTAGAGCTGGATATGGTGGTATACGCCTTTAATCCCAGCACTCTGCTTAGAGCTGGATATGGTGGTGCACGCCTTTAATCCCAGCACTCTGCTTAGAGCTGGATATGGTGGTATACGCCTTTAATCCCAGCACTCTGCTTAGAGCTGGATGTGGTGGTATACGCCTTTAATCCCAGCACTCTGCTTAGAGCTGGATATGGTGGTATACGCCTTTAATCCCAGCACTCTGCTTAGAGCTGGATATGGTGGTATACGCCTTTAATCCCAGCACTCTGCTTAGAGCTGGATATGGTGGTGCACGCCTTTAATCCCAGCACTCTGCTTAGAGCTGGATATGGTGGTGCACGCCTTTAATCCCAGCACTCTGCTTAGAGCTGGATATGGTGGTATATGCCTTTAATCCCAGCACTCTGAAGGCATAGGCAGGTGGATCTCTGAGTTTGAGGCCAGCTTGGTTTATAGAACAAGTTCAAGGACAACCAGGCTTATGCAGTGAAGGAAACCATCAAAAACAGAAAGCTAGTGAAGATGTAATTGAACAAGGAGGTCATGGGTAAGCCCCAGCAAGCAGCAGAACTTGGCAGCTTCAGCCAGGTGGTTCTGGCTTTAAAGTCAAGTATAGAAAATTGCAGAATTTGTGTGTGACTAAGAAAAGCCACTGAGGCCAGGCATGTGTCAGGGGTGTCCTGAATGGAAGCCTAGAGAGGTCATTGTGTGAAGCTATGATGTTGAAGCCTGAATTGCCTTGGAGACTCCAAGATGCTAGAGCCGTAGTTTACCTGCTGAAGAAAGCTGCTAACAGGGAGTGAAACCAGCCCAGGAGAAAGAAGTGTGCTGCAGCCAACAAATCTGAAAGGAGTTGAAGATCTGAAGAGTATTTTGACATCAGACATGGAGATGCAGAGTTTGGGGTTTGCACAGCTGGTTTTCAGTCTTGCTTTGGTTCAGTATTTCCTCACTAGCCTCCCTTCCCTACATTTTGAAACAATAATGTACATCCTGTGCCATTATATGTTAGAAGTGAGTGATCTGCTTTTTTTTTTTGATTTTATAGGGAATTGCAGTTAAGAGATTGAATGAATCTTTGAACTTTGGACTTTCAAATATTGTTGAGACTGTGATAGACTATGAAGACTTGGATGTTGGAGTAAATGCATTTTTTCATTATGATATTGTTGTAAGGTTATGGGGGCCCAGGAGTGGAATGTGGCAGTTTGAATGTAATTGCCCCCATAAGCTCATATTAGGGGCACTATTAGGAGGTGTGACGTTGTTGGAATAGTTATGGCCTTGTTGGAAGAAACGTGTCAGTGTGGGAGTGGGTTTGAAGTCTCACATATGCTCAGTGTCCCAGTTCACTTCCTGTTGCCTGAGGATCAAGATGTACTAACTCTCAGCTCCTTCTCCAGCACCATGTCTGCCCACAGACTACCATGTCCCACCATGATGATAATGGACTAAACCTCTAAAATGTAAGCCACCCAATTAAATGTTTTCCTTTATAAAAATTACTGTGGTTGCAGAGTTTCCTCACAGTGATAGAAAACCTAACTAAGACACTTGGTCGAATCAGAGAGCTAGAGGGTCAGTGAAAGAGCCTAACCAACAGTAATCTGGAGCGTAGTTGCCGTCCACCCCCAGACTCTACTGCATATGCGTTCAAGTAGACCTCCATGCAAATGTGCACACGCAACACGGGCACACACACGAAGGTGCTAAGGTTTCATTGTTTATGGAAAAGTTGTTTATATGACACTAAATTACCTTATGCAAAATGACCATTCATGTAAAGTTATTGTCATTTAGAATCCACAGGATGTAGCCCTACCTGTTGGAATCCAGGTATTCAGTACTCCCAGTTTAGATGGGCATGCAAGCTCAACTTTTGTCCTTATGAATCCCAACATATTACTAAAATTAAAGTAAAGGTGTTAATTTTAAAAAGGAGGAAGCAGTCTACAGCCAACAACAGCAAAACATGGGAATTGGAGATTTCTCTTTCTCTTGTAATGAGTATTTCAGAGAATGCTAAACAGGGGAGAGTGGGCTGGGTAGGCTAACAAGTGGAACAGGCCTAACCTGGAGTCCATTCCTGCAGAGAGACAGTTAAGGTGGAGCAAAGGCCTCTTAGGGATTCTGGACTGGAACCAGCAGCTGGGATGAAGGGCTGGAGAGGCTGAAGACAGGGTGTTGCCTGTAGGCCTATATGTGATAATGGTCACTTGTCCCTCCAGTCCCTTACCTAATGCGGAAAGCAGGCTGTGGCACTGTCCCCAGGCCAAAGAAAAACACCTGTCTCCTCACAGAGCAGAAGAGTCATCAGGGGAAGCAGAGGCTCCTGCCAGGCCTGTGATAGACCGTACTGAAGTCTCTCTGGCATGTGGAAGATCTTCAACACAGCTTGTGAAAACAGGCTTCCCAGTCACGTAGCCACTTCCAATGTCAGGCCAAACATCTTCATCAACACTGGAAGATGCTGCTATAACTTCCAGCATTGCTTCAGGCATCTGAAGAGGATTGGAGACAGGAGATAAAGATAAAGTGGAAAAACTGACCTGGAGGAAATAAAGCTAATTCAGGGGCAGCAAAGACTAAAGGTAGCTTTCCCCAAGAAATAAATAATTAGAAGAACAGAGATAAGACTGAAGGATTAACATGAGGATTGGGGGCTGCAGAGATAGCTCAGGGCAAAAGCGCTACTGTCCAAGCAAGACCAGAGTTCTGTCCTCCAGCACCTACATGAATGCTGGGTAGGTGGGATGGCCTGCCTATAATTTCAGCCTTGAAAGGTGGAGACAAGGAACCCCCAGGGTAAGCTGCTTATCTAACTAGCTAAATTGGCAAGATCTGTGTTTGAATGAGAAATCCTGACTCAAAGAATATAGTGGAGGAGAGATCAAGAAAGATCCCAGCATTAACATTAGCCCTCAACATGCACACACATACACATATGCATGCTGTTCCACACACACATACACACACACAAACACACATATGCATGCTATACCACACAGACACAAACACATGCATGCTATACCACACACACATACACACACAAACACAAATGCAAGCTATACCACACACACACACACACACACACACACACACACACACACGAAGCATGATTAATAAAAGCTCAGGGTCAGAATTGGGGTTCAACCTGAGATCTGAAAAGTAAAACAGTCAGCCACTGACTCTTAGCTTGACCTCAGTCTGAAAATGGCGTTCCTGCCTCCAGGAATCTCAGAATGAGACTGTGTTGAGAGCTGTTTCCTCCCATTTTATAATCCTCTCTAAAGCTGGGATTAAAGGCATGAACTACTGTTATTAAAGGCATGAACCACCCAGCTTCTATGGCAACTAGTGTGGCTACTGGGATTAAAGGTGTGTGTTACCATAATCTGGTCTGTAAGGCTGACCAGTGGGACTGTTTTAGTCTCAGATCTTCAGGAAGTCTTTATTAGATACCATTAAAATGCCACTACACACACACACACACACACAAAACCTGGAATACCTTCTAGAACTCAGAGCTAGATAGATGAAAATGAACTAGAATCTCAACATAAAGGTTGAGATCTTTATGTAGCATCTCAAGTCATGGAACAGGCAATGGAAAAAAGTGTGTGCATTGGGGGTGGTAGCCAGAATCAAACAAACAAAAATAGCAGCAGAGAAGGCTCCCAGGGTGCTTACTCTGAGAGGAACCATCAAGTCACACACATTTAGATACGTCATGAAAAACCAGGTAGAGAGGAGATGCCTTCAGAGAGAAAGCTCAGTCCGCTAACACAGAGGCAGAATCAAGTGAGCACCGGCTTTGCCACCAGGAACATCAGCTTCTAAAAGAAAATTAACATGCTGGAGGAGAATGATTTCCAGCTTGGATTCTCTTGCCTTCACCACCATTCAAATGCAAACAAGAGAGTATTTTGTTTTTGTTGTTGTTGTTTTGTTTTTTCAAGACAGGGTTTCTCTGTGTAGCCCTGACTGTCCTGGAGCTGACTTTGTAGACCAGGCTGGCCTCGAACACACTTGCCTCTGCCTTCTGAGTGTTGAGCTTAAAGATGTGCACTGCTATGCCTTGCTGAGAGTATTTTTAAAGATGCAACAATTCACAGAACTCTCTTTCCATGTGTCCTGTTATGGTTGGATTCTGCAATGTCCCCCACAAGCTTGGTCCCAGTGGTAATGCCATTTGGGGAAGCTGTGGAGCCTTTACCTGGTAGTCTCTACTTAGCAGAAATAGGTAATTAGGAGTGGACCTACTTCTGGAAGGTGATACCCAGCCTCCTCTCCAGCTTCCATCCTCTTATAAAGAGCCTCTGGGTTTTTTTGATGTTCTGGTCACCATGACTGTTGTGGCTCTGTCATGCCTGCCCTACCGTGATGAACCAACTCTCTCTGAAATTACGAGCTCCAGGTTTGTCTGCCAGGTGTGTTGCTCTTAGTGATGTAGAGGTAATTAATACATGCCCCATGGCCCCCCTTAGAATGGTGTAGTAAGATTTGTACTAGCAGAATAAGTCAACCAAGAAAGTAAAATTGGAATCTTGGAATGTCAGATCCAATTTAAGTCTAGTGACCAAAAGTCCCAGAATGACAGTGAGAACCCATATTAATGAACAGTCTGTCCAGAGAGAGAAGGGGGCAGGGGTCCTGAGGAGCTGGTGGGTTGGTTGACTATGGAAGGAATAGGACATTTAAAATGTTTTGAAAACATAGTAAAGTGGTTCAGTGATGACCTGAGTCTGTAACATGGTACAAGGAAAGAACTGTTCTTGCAAGTTGTCCTGTGGGCTCTATGTCTGTACTGCAACATGCATGAATGCGCGCACGCACACATGCACACACACACACACACACACAGAGAGAGAGAGAGAGAGAGAGAGAGAGAGAGAGAGAGAGAGAGAGAGAGAGGGAGGGAGGGACGGAGGGAGGGAGAGAAATATTTTAAAAGAAGGAAATAAAGTGTGAAAGATAAAAAAGTGATTTAAAATTTCAGGGAAAGCAGAAATATGTAAGAAAATCATGGTTCAAAACTCACGATTTAGAGCAGCTGTACGAATGAACTGCCTGTGATGTCAGCACTCATGTGAAGGTCAGCAGACCCCTAGAGATCTGAACTCAGATCCTCAGCAAGCACCTTACCCACAGAGTTATCCTACCAGCTCTCTCTCTCTCTCTCTCTCTCTCTCTCTCTCTCTCTCTCTCACACACACACACACACACACACACACACACACACGCACGCACGCACGCACACACCTTTAGAAGTGATTATTTAGCTGGGGTGGTGGCTCAGACTTGTGATCCAGGACTCAGGAGACTGAGGCAGGAGAATGGTCATGAGTTCAAATTCAGTCTGAGTTCATAGTGAGTTCCAGAAAAGACAGATTGCAGATTCAGACTCTGTCTTAAGGAGAAAGACTCAAAGTGGGGATGTGACAGGAAGAGGGGCACCAGGGAGTTGTGCAAGGACATCATGACCTCTGGCTGCCAGGTACTGCCACATAGAAACCTTTCTGCTCCGATGGCCCTCTGATTTGGGCAGATTCCCTCTCTCAGCATCATTTTATCTCCTGCAAAAGGGAGACAGTGTTTTTAATCTGCTAGCTTGTGGCGTGTTTCCAAGACTTGCTCCCCAATCCTGTTCAACTTCTCTTTTCCTCCATCCTAGGCAGGTATGGGGAATCTAAGGTATAAGACTGGTTTTAAAAAGTCAGTCAAAAATAAAAAAAAAATTCTCAGTTGCTGAGAAACATTCTTTACAGCACATCAGTGAGGGGGAGTTTTATCTCAGTGTGTGTGAGTGTATGTGTGTATCAGCGTAAGTATGTAAATGAGTGTGTGTGTGTGTGCCTGTGAGCATGGTGTGTATGCTTCTTCAAATGTGTGAGAATATGTGTGTATGGCCATGGATTCCTGTGAGCACGAGTGTGCATGTATGTGTGTGTGTGTGTGTGTGTGTGCAAGAGTGCCTGTGAGCACGATGTGTGTGCACATGGGCATCTATTAGCACGAGTGAATGTGTGTGTCCAGGCTTGTGTGCACATAGGTGCCCGGAAGCGTGGTGTGTATCCACATGGGTGTCTGTTTGTGTGTATTTGTGTGTGTGTGCGGGTGCGCGTGGATGCCTCTAAGTTTGTGAAGTGAGTGTATGTGTGTGTATTGTTGCCTAGTGGTCCCTCTTTCATACTTGGAGAGAGAGTGTCAGCTGGAGGCTGCGGTGCTGCAAGCGTCTCACGGAAAATGGAGGGCAAGAGGGTGACTGCTTAATGACTAGATGTTAAATGTTCCAAACAATTTATACATTTAGAATCCTAAGTTTTCAAAACTCAGCGCGCCGCGCCGTTCTGCAGATCTTGTTTATAACACATTCTGCTAAAATTATCCCGGTGCCTCCTGCGCTGCCTGCGGCACAGATGCTCCGGAACCTGAAGCTGTTCGGCTTCCAGAGACTCCTGCCCAAGTTATTTGCGTTCGCCGTAAATGAAACGTGAAACCGAGGAACCACGGCTCAGAGGATTTTTATAAATATATACCTAATCTTCGCAGCGGGCACTGAGGTTCAAGTTTTATTTATGTGTGTTTTTGCCTCCTAGGGCCCAAGGGACTTGTTTTCCCTTGTGTCTGCAAGGGTTTCTCTCCGTTAAAGGAGAGGGGACATCAGGGTAGAGCCCAGTTGATTCCTAAGGACTCTGCCCGAGTCCAGGAAGGTTCGGGCTCTGCTGCTCTTGTTCAGCAGATCTTACCGCAACCTCAGGCCTCATCCTGCCTCATCTAAGCAATGGGGACAGCTCTAATTCACTCTGGGGATTATGAAGAACACTCAATAAGGTTGCCTCATTCATTCAAAGAACATTTGCTGAGGCTAGGTGGTGTTTTGTTTTGTTTTAAATGCCTGCTGCATGTTAGTTTGGGAGTGGAGTGCTTTCAACAAAACAGGCAGTCAGATCAAGCACTCCAGGCCCGGGGAGAGAGATTTTGAAATCTCCCAGGTGACTTCAATGTGAAATCGAGTCTGAGAACCACTGACCTAGATAAGTGGCTCTCAGACTTTTATGTGCAGATCATTCCCCTGGGTTTTGTTAAAGAATATCACACAGAATAGGTGGGAGAGCAGGGTTGCTAAGCACCGCATCTCTAACAAGCCCTTGGGTGATGCTGTTGCTGGTGTGTGGACCATGCTGGAGTCCAGCATCTGGGCACTGGGAAGAGTTCCTGGGGGTGCCATGTCACACCAGTTGGTGGCAGCTGCTGCTCATGTGGCTCTTATAAGAGGCACAGATAATTAAGCAGATGGTGACAATAATAAATACTATGCAAGAAGTACAGGGACCTGTGGAAGCTCTCAGAAGGGTAGAGGGAACCAAAGGACCAGGCTTTGAGGATTTAGGACAGCCTTTGTGGAACAGGCTACATGTTAGCCCATGGAAAGGGGAGGGGTGCTGGAGAGCGTGGTGCAGGCAGAGGGAACAGCATGTGCAAAGGTCAGAGTGCCTGGAGACCCCAGGTGAGGACAGAAGCGTGAGTAGAGCTGAGGCAGAAGTGGATGAGGGAGGAGGGAAGCACCTGGGGGTTGGGGAGACATGGTTGACTTCCCCTTTGGGACCAACACTCATTTTACTTATTCCTCTATTCTCCAAGCCGCTGTCACCAAAGCAAGATTAGACTCGCCCTGCTGTGTGTGGCATTCAAGACCAGCTGCTGCCTGGACAGCCCTGCTCCTATCCCAGGCCTTCAAAAGTTCTAGACCTATGTATGGTAGACCTGTGTATAAAGAGGGATGGACACGTAGATCTATGGAACGCAGATCAGTGGCTTTGGGTAGATTCTGATAGACCATGAGCAGAGCAGGAGCAACTAGGGCCCAGGGGGTGTGCCCACAGGTGAATGTCTAGGAGTGTTTCTGCCAGGGGAATTTAAAGGTGCCATGACTTCAACTTGTCAAAGAAAACAAAAGAGGACATCGTAGAGGTAGGGACGTGCCAAAAGAATTGTGGTCAAGCCATCAAGGCTGCATGAAGGGATCAGGAACTGGCTCTACCCTTAGACATCACTGATGTCCCAGTGCCTGGCACAAAGCTGAAACTGAAGTGTTTGTTGAGTGAATGTTGGAGGCCGGTTGATTTTATGTCCTCTCAGTTTATGTATTGAAGCCCTTACGTCCTGTTTGACCCTATATGGAGAATGGGCCTTTGAGAAAAAGTAAGTCTTGGGGTAGAAGAGGAGGGCTCACATTCTCTCCTTCCCCGTCTATTATGGTGTGGAGGCATATAAAAACAGTCAGGCTGGCCAGTGGTGGCCCATGCCTTTAACCCCAGCACTCGGGAGGCACAGTCAAGCAGATCTCTGTGAGTTAGAGGCCAGCCTGGTCTACAAAATGAGTTCCGGATTAGGCACCAAAGCTACAGAGAAACCCTGTCTCAAACAAACACAAAAACCAGTCAGAAGGTATCTGTCTACATTTCAGGAAGACAGCTCTTTCCAGGAACTCAATGACTAATACCTGATCAGGGATGTCCCGCCTCCAGAACCAAGAATATAAAGTTCCAAAGATTTAGCCACCAGTCTATGGCATTTTGTTATGGCAGCCCAGGGAGACTAGTACAGGCACGGTCTGGAAAATATAGGTTCTGGCTGCACATAAGAGTTTAGTTCAGGGGGCATCATGAGTCATTAAGACATTGTTGACAAGTAGCTTTCCTCACCCATACTACCTCTGATGCCAGGTCAGTTTGGGATATCTGGTACATCTATGTCCCTCTACCCTCCAGTATTAAAGGGTTAATGTTCTAAATAGTACAGGCAAAGCTACTGACTGTCAGTCTGCCATGATTCAACAGTTAGATCCTGGAAACTTTATCCCTGGTTGCTAGTAACATGAGCTTCCAAGAAAATGATCCATGTGGGGGTACCAAGGGTTGCCTGGTTGACAAGGTGGCAAGTGCTTAAGTGATGGAGTAGGGACAAGACCCACCCCAAACTAGCCCAGTAGATTTTCTGTTCCCATGCCCTACACTTGCCTCTGTGCTTCTGGTCACACCTGCCTCTCTGTTTCTCCTGGATCAGTGTGATCAACCTGACTTACGTGGCCTCTTACACAGCTAGTCAGTAAGCAGCACTCTTTCACGGCCTCCACTGCATTTCCTGCCTCCAGATTCCTGCTTGATCTTTTGTTCTGGCTTCCCTTCATGATGGACTGTAACCAATAAAATGAAAGAAGCTCTTTCCAACTTCCTTTGGACATATTGTTCCGCATAGCTAGTGCTGACTTGCTCTCTATAGCTTGCTCAGCTTGCTTACTTATCCAGATCAGGTTCACAGGCACCACCTACAGTGGGCTGCCTCCCCCTCATCAATTATTAATCAATAAAACGCCCCACAGACATGCCCATAATCCATCTGATGGAGGCAATTCCTCAACTGAGGTTTCCTCTTCTCTGGTGACTTTAGTTTGTGTCAAGTTGGCAAAAATTGACTAGCTCAGCTTCAGTGCCTAATCATCTCATGACCGCTCAACAGTGGCTCATGGTGGGGCCCTGCTGACTGATGCTCATGGTGTGATCCAGTGAATGGGATGCTCGTTGTATGTCTGTGTGCCGGAGATAGGAAAAATTCTCCAGAAGAAAACCACAGGCCCTAGAAATGAGATATGTAGGTAACAAAATGGTGTAGAGGAGTGTGTGTTTCACATCCAGGTCCTACAGAGTTGTGGAAGGTTCTGGAAGCATAATGTGGGGGGATTTGGGAATAGTGGTTCCAATGGTGATGCAGAGAAGAATGGAGGAGGATGAGAGAAGTCCCTAGAGTGTCAGACAGGAAGTATGGGGATCAATACCAAAGGAGGCAGCAGAGGCAAGGCATGAGGATGATGATGGGGACTGGGACACATTAGACAAGTCTTGTTCATTACCTGGGAGTTGTTATTGTGAAGAGTGATGAGCAGGGACCCTAGAGAAGACCCACGTGTGTCTACTGTCTCCCTTCTTCAGGTGGAGGGGAGGAGATCTGACTGTGTGATCTTACTAATGGTCCTGTTGTCACACCAAGATTTTCTAATGAGCTGAGCCACCTTCCACGTCAGGGTTTGGTGAGCTACACCTGGCTTGTGAACATGGCTTTGTTTCAACACAAGACTTATTCTTTGATGGATCATTTTGCCTGTGAAGCCTAAAATGTCTACTACGTGGTCCTTCTGCAACCACAGATCCTCTCTCTCCTCTCATTGCCAGGGACTGTGCATCGCTTCTTCCACAGGGCAGAACATAGGCAGCCTTTGTATTTTTAATCTAAAAGTGAGTCCTGATTGGCCAGGACACAGCAGGCAGTTTTGGCATCATTACCAGGTTGTATCCCAGGAAGCCTAGTGCAGATAACCTTCTGCATATCTCCTACACCATGGTCCCCACCACCCCACAGCACCTGGACCCCATTGCTTATGCTCCTGTGGAGAGTGGATGTCAAGGAATCTGCAGAAATTGAGGCTTATTATTAAGCTGCAGTGTGGAAGGGCTAGCAGGCTCTCTGCAAGCAGATCTTGACAGTACAGGTGTGAGGGACCAGAGACAAAGGGGAGAGCAGGGGGACATCGGTACATACACCCCAGGCTACTGCCGAGTTCAGCCACAGTGGAAGGAGTAGCATCATTAGAAAGGACTACAAGAGAGAAGGTGGGAACATGGCCCTGGACGCTCGAAGGCTGCGGTGAAGCCAAACTGGTGAAAGATGATAAGAATGAATGCAAGAAGCTTTGGGGTGTGTCTGGGAAAAAGACACAACCCAGAGCCCCACTGCTGAGTGAAAGCATGAGGCTAACAGAGGACAGACTCTGCACTCTTCCTATGTGTTTACCAAGAAGCATGTTCATCAGGAAAAGGAAGGGCAGTTTTACAGCATGGTTGCTGTGTGTCTGCAGCAAGCCAGGCATTAGACATTCTCTTTGTATCTCAAAGCTCATTACTGAAGTAAGGCAAACATGTGACAACATTCACAGATTTGAAGTGGACAGTCAAATGACTCTGCACAAATTGAACAGGCACACATGTGTACACACGCATATGCACACAAGTACACATAGACATACACACTTAATATCCACATGCATATACATATGTCCATGAATATATAATATATATATACATGCTTGTATAGACACACATATAATACATATGTACATGCATATGCACATGTAGACACATATTTGCACACATTAACACAGGTGGACATACGCATACACATAAACATACACATATATTTATAAAGATGATATAGATGAATATGGTATACATCTATTTGCATACATACATACAACATACATGCCTACTGCATATGAATGCACATGGACATATGCTCACACAGAGGTACACACATGTACTCATATACACACACAGGCATGGGTATACGTCCATGTATGAAAATACATGTAGGCACACATGAATATAAATATAATCTTGCTAGCGATACCTAAGGAAATGCCCCACTGCAGACTCTGTGAAGTTGTCCTGTCGAGGAGGCCAGCGGGCAAGAGTTACAGCAGTCCTCAGCCCCTGCCTGCAGTCTTGGGGCCACCAGTACCCATTACTTCAAATCCCTGCATTTTGCCAATGACCAGAGGGAGCTTGGCATGTATTTTCCCCAGTAGAGCCTCTGGATGGAAATGAAGCCCAGTGGGAACCCTGACTCAGCTTCCCAAGATCTCATATGTGGGCTTGGGACCCATGGAAGCTGTGGGAATTGTTTTAGGCCACTGAGCTTGTGGCCAGCTGTTAACCTCTCAGGTCAGGGCCTTGTATGACTGCCAGGCTGTGTGAGCAATGGCTACAGATGTGTGTTTGAATGTCTGGGTCTTCACGTATGTGTCTGAGGTGCGTGTTTGTGTTTGTAGATACCCACGAGAGCATGTGTTGATGTGACTGAGGCTGTTGCATGTGTGCCTTTGAGTAAGCAAGCATGCACTACACATGTGCGTGCTGTGCTGCCCCCTCCTCTTTTATTACTTCCTCCTTGGGTTTGATGTTGTGGGTGAATAAAATTTAAAGAGCTCTAAATTTTTTAAAAAGAGCCCTAAAGAGAGTGGAACGCCCGTGTGTGAGTCATTACTTGAACACCTGTGAACTGTTGATTTTAATTGGGCCACAGCTGTCAGGTTGTGGAGTGGGAGGGATTGGTTCCTTGCTGGTCTCACTCCAACACCCTCCTCTCCTGTTAGTCCTTTGTGTGCGCAGGAGACAGGAGCAGAAGAGCTGGGTGGCTTCTGGAACCCTGACCTTTAGCATCCCAGTGGGCAGCAGAAAGAGGCTTCATGCCCTTGGCATGGTAGCTGGTTTGGGTCCAGCCTTGGGTGGCAGATCACTCCTCTGAAACCTGCGGCCTTCCCCTTATGCAGAAGCATAGAACCATGACTGTTCCTAGCTGCAAACTCACCTGAGTAGGAAAACCAGCAAAGACAATGGCAGCTGGCACCAGAGCTGTCCTCTTCTGAGCACCGGACACAGACAACCCCATGATTCCACAGGGCAACCTACCAATCAGTCCTGCTCTGTCTGTAGGTGAGGAATGGAGGCATGAGAGGGTAAAGACTTGCCATGGCCTCATAGCACTGAATACTCACAGATGCTTCAATCCGCACACTCAGTTGTGCCCACATCTACACACACTCGCCCTTGGAGAGAGTCCCACACATTTGGGAAAACGCTCTCAGGAGCTCATCACCCTGCTCACAGTCACTGCTAGACACGAAGTTTGTACACACACACACACACACACACACACACACACACACACCACTTGCCATGTATGTCCTCCACCCACACACAAGCATACACTGGGCCCATTCTGCCTCAGACATGTATCCTTGAACTCCCTTATGACGCATGCTCGACATGTCCACTAATCACAAGTGTGGTGATGTGTGTCTGCCCACAAGCTGTTTCCATCACAAAACACCTCCAGGACACACCAGCTTTCCTTCCTTTGAACAGGACCATCCTCCTTGGAGATCTGCCTCACCAGGCAGCACCCCTCAGAGCGGCTCCCCCAACCTGTTCCCACGTGGCAGGGCTGTATGTGTTTCTTGCAGCCCCACAGTGGACTGCACGCACATGCAAGTCCCCTGTGTACTCTGCTTCTGGAGGCCTTCCTCCTTGCCACCAAGGACCTCTGTCCCCCTTTGTGGGCAGAACCACTTAGCTTCTTACCTTAAAGTCACTGGGCTCATCTAAAGTCAGAGGCCTTGAGGCCAAGCAAGCCCACGATGATGTTTTCCTTCATGCAGGATCTGTTCCCTTTCAGGACTCTACCCCTACTGGAGGCACACTGTTCCTGGCTCGGGCCACCCTTCACCTGTCTCAGTGAATCAGCACATGCTACTTGCTATAGGCACAATCACAATGTATTTAATACAGACTGGAGGCCACCCCATAAGTTAGAAGAGAAACTAGGGTGTCATCCATCCCTACTTGAGAGCCAAATAAGTCTACTCAGTGAGTAACAAAGAAAATTCATGCTGGTGATCAGGGCTTCTCCACTGATGATCCATCCAATTGATTCAGTTAGCACATCCCCAAAGACATTGCTAGAAGAGAAGGGGACAATAGAATCAGACACAGAGGGCCAGTGAAACATTGTGGGATAACCAGCTGCAAGGAGACACAGAGTAGAGGAATAAGCCAGGAGGGCTTCCTGGAGGAGGAGGAGTTCAGACAGCAAGGATCCAAGTCATACCATGGGGCATGGGCCTGTGAAACATAATCTACACCATAGATGTTTCTGCTGCTTTGAACTCCCCAACTGTGGAAACCTGGCTTCCCTTTTCCTTAAAATGAGTGAAGTTAAGACTGCCTTCTCCCAAGGCATCCCTGCACCCTCCTCTCCTTTACGCACCATCCCTTTCCAGAGGCATTCCTGGTTGACGAATTTAGGATGAACGATGGCTTGAGCTCTGCTTCCGGTGGCCCTTCAGCAAGCAGCCCACAGGCACAGGCAGCAGGAATCCCTCGCCCCTTTGCTCCAGTAGAACTGCCTGGGGAGGACCCAGTTCAGCGCTTGTCAGGGTGTGTGTGTCTTATCCCAGGGTTCATCCTACAGGTGCATTTGGTTCTCACACAAAGCTGTACTCTAGCTTGTATTGGGGGAGGGGGCAAGGTGATGATTGGTCTTCCATGGTCTTCTCTCCTCCCCCTCCTCCCCTTGGTCCCCATCCTCTCTCCTCTTCTTTCTTCTTTCCAATAGACCCAGGGATGGTTCTCCTGCCTCGGAGTGCTGGGATTGCAGGTCTGAGTCACCATACAGGGCTCAGTTCCTCTTAGTTCCTAAGTCAGTTAGGACTCAGATGTGAGTCATGGCCACCAGGCCACTTCCTGAACTACAGGTGCCCTGGCCTCCCTGCTCTGGCTTTCTCTGTCCCCTTATCTTTGCTCAGGTGACAGGGGCTCAAAGATAGCCCCCCTCCTCACACCTTCACTACGTGAAAAATACAGCTTCTATCTATTTAAGAGGGAGCTCTCTGCATGGTTCCCCTATTTTCTCACATTCTCTCTGGACAACGAGTCTATTTTTACTTTAGTTCATGAAATTTGTCTTTTGAAATAATGAACCACCTTCTTGCAGTAACTTTTCTTTTACAGGGGAATGAAAAAAATCACACAACACATTGGACTGTTTTTCAACGGTCGCCTCCGATTATGCAGTTGCTGTATTGTGATAAATCTGTAGATGAGGGAAGTTGGGATGACGGTCCCTGGAGCCACTCATCCTAGTTCACAGAGGAGGATGGCTGCACCACGCTGGGGCAGGAAGGGCTTGGCCAAGCTCCCCAAGAGGTTAAAAGCAAGGATTGGTCTAGGCTCTTCCTTTTCCTGCCAACCCAAGACCCACACAGTTCCTTCCACTTGGTCATTGTCCTCACCTCTAGGAAAAGCTGTTCATTTCACTCCCCTTTAATCTCCCAAAGTCAGACTCAAATGTGCAAACAGGCACAAAGTGGTCCAGCATTTGTAACTTGTCTAGGATGTGGGCTCTCAACTGCCAGACAACTTGGAATATTCCCAGGGCAAGAGGGCAGTTTCCTGACCCCAAGACGACCCATGTACACTGTTGCCCTCTTCCTTTTCAGTCTTTCCTCCTGTGCTAGGCTGATGACCTCTTCTCCTCCACCTCTTCTTCCTCCTCCTCCTCCTCCTCCCTCCCTCGTCCTCCTCTTCCCTTGTCCTTCTCCTTTCTCTGTTTTGTTTCTTCGAGGCAGGATTTCCATGTAGCTTTGGGGCCTGTCGTGGAACTAGTTCGTGTAGGCCAGGCTGACCTCGAACTCACAGAGATCCTCCTGCCTCTGTTTCCTGAGTGCTGGGATTAAAAGTGTGTGCCACCACTCCCCTGGCTTCTAGGGGCTTAGCTCTGCACTCTGATCTTCAGGAAAGCTTCATTTGTTAAAACACAAACAGAATATACAGAGCTTTCCCAGTTCCTCCGTAGACTGGTGTCCCTCCTTGTAATTACCATGATTCCTTCCTCTGCTTCCCTTTTCCTCTGTTTCCTCTGTTAGTACTCAGACGTGCTGTCCTGACCTCTGGTAAAATGTCTTTCTGTCACCCCCCACCTGTGCATCTCATTCTCAGAAGGGCTAGGTGGTAGTGCCCCTTCTATCTCTTATCCTCCAGCTTACCCCATTTGGACCTGGGTTCCCATCACTCTGAAGAACATCCTGGCCAAATTCATTGAGGTTGTGTGGGAACCATGACTTCTGGCTCCTTGGCCTCAAGTTATGAGAGAGCCCGTTTAGCCCCCACAGGCATGGCCCCTGATGCTTCATCTGCTGACACTGTCTTCACTCTGCTGACTGGCTGGCTGGCCTCCCCCAGTTCTCCCAACTCGAACAGTTCCAGAAAAATAAGAGTTTCTTGTTTGGGGCACTGATCTATTCCTAGTGCCCACCAGTATGCAGCACACAGCTGACTCAGCCTGAGTGTGTGTTAGCTGAGTGAGGGCATGAGTGACAGGCTAAGACTCAGGTCTAGGTCTACTAGTTTCCTGTGTTTATCTGCTGTGTTCTTCTGTGCCAGAGGCCACAGGAAGCCACTCTTAAAATTCAGCTGTGGTCTTGTTATAACATTTTGCTGAAGGGACTCACCTGCAATTAGAAATCTGTTTCTCTCTTGTTTAATTTTTTCATGATAAAATATGAGGAAAATCTATAATATTTTTTCTTTTTTATTGTTTTTATTCGTTATACATTTTTCTTCTCTCCCCTCCCTTCTCCCCCTTCCCCTTCTACTCTCGTTCATGACCTCATGCTCCCAATTTACCCAGAAGATCTTTTCTTTCTCTCCTTCCTATGTAGATTCATGTATGTATCTCTTAGGGTCCTCTTTGTTGTCTAGGTTCTCTGGGATTGTGAATTGTAGGTTGTTTTTTTTCCCTCTATGTCTAAGAGTGACTTATTGAGTGAGTACATATTATATTTGCTTTTATGGGTCTGGGTTACCTCACTCAATATGATGTTTTCTAGATCCATCCACTTGCCTAAAAATTTCAAGATGTCATTATTTTCAGTGCTGAGTAGAACACCATTGTGTAAATGTACCACATGTTCCTTATCCACTTTGGGAGGGCATCTAGGTTGTTTCCAGGTGAAAAATCTATCATCTTCAGCCTGACAGGTCCAGTTCTCATCTCTCAACACCGCACTCCATAGTCTTGTCCACACAGACAGCTGGGGACTAGCAGGCCAGGCTCAGTCTCCCAGGACCACTATTTTAGTCAGAGTTACTATTGCTGTGATGAAACACGATGACCAAAGCTACCTGTGGAGGGAAGGGTTTATCAGCTTTCTCATCCACATCCCGTATCATCATCAGAGGAAGTCAGGCAAGAACTCAGACAAGGCAAGGATCCTGGAGGCAGGAGCTGATGCAGAGGCCATGAATGGGTGTTGCTTACTGGCTTGCTATCATGGCTTGCTCAGCCTGCTTCTTTATAGCATCCAGGACAACCCCAAGACAACCCATATACACTGCTATCCTCCAAAGAGCTGGGTCCTCCCCCATCAATCATCAATTAAGAAAATGCCCTACAGAATGCCTAGAGCCTGATCTTACAGAGGCATCTTCTCAATTGAGGCTCCCTCCTCTCCAGTGACTCCAGCTTGTGTTGAGTTGACGTAAACTAGCCAGCATGGCCACCACCACAAAGATGGATTAACAATGGACCTATCCTCCTGAAGCGTGCACCCCCAAGATCAAACTGTCAGCAGGATGGTTCTCTTGAAGGAAGAACTGTCCTGGGTCTCTTCTCACAGGTGGCCATTGCTCCCCGTGTTGTCACACTATTTCCCTCTGCATATGCTTATATTCGAATCTTTTCTTATTAGGACATTGGTGTGATTGGTGTCACCAAAAGTGATCTCATTTTAACTAATTACCTTTTAGAGGTGCTATGTTCATACAGCCATATTCCAGTGTAATGGAAATAGAGTTTTGCCATATGGAGCTGAGGAGGACACAGTTCAGTCCAATAACACATGGCCTGGTTGGCTCTGCTCCATATGAACACCCCTTTTCCTGAGACCTGTTCCAACTACTGTATCAACCACCATTTCCATGGCTCCCACAATCCCTTGCACTGCCCCCTAATTCACAGATAAAGCTGGTCAGTACAACTATTAGGATTCCACCTTCCTTCCTTAGACTACGAGGTTATTGAATGCAGACAAAGCCTGAAGTCTCCATGTGACCAGCACCAAGCCTGACAGGTGTGTCTAAGGAGAGATAGAAGCACCAAGAAGCAGGAAAAAAACAGGTTGTCCAGTGGATTCCTCCTGGCCCGGTGCTTGATGCCTCTAAAACAATATCCTATGATGGGTAAGACAACAAACCAGGACATCTTTCCTGCTTCCACAGCCAAGGATGACACATGCTTCCAGCTTTTGAGAAACCAAGACTATGGATATCTCCTTGGTTTGTTTCTTCCTTTCTTTTTATATTTTATTTATTTTTATCTCATATGCACTCATGTTTTGCTTGCATGTATGTCTGTGTGAAGGTGTCAAATCCCCTGGAAGTGGAACTGCAGACACTTGTGAGCTGTCATGTGGGTGCTGGGAAACCAGGTCTTCCAAAAGAACAACCAGTGCTCTTAACCACTGAGCCATCTCTCCAACCCAGGTTCATTTCTTTGGTTTATTTGTTGTATTGAGGATCAAGTCCAGCATGAGTATGTAAACATTGTATATACTTAGATAAGTCTCTAACACAGAGTCAAATCTCAACTATGTCCTTTGGATTTAATTCTATCTGCTTTTTCTAGCCTACTCTGAATTTTACCTCTATGGCCATCCCTTTGAACAATGGGAATCAGAACCCTGTCCTGTTACTGGAATCATATGAGACAATAGGGTTTTGGGAAAAAACATACTTTGGTTTGGGAGGCATAGCTCAGAGGCAGAGTACTTGTATAGTATGCAGAGGGTTCCATGTTCCATCCCATCTGTTCTGAGAAAAGGATTTTTATGATGCCATGTTATTATTATTGAATTGTAAATAGTGACCTTGAAATTATTTCCCCTGAGCACAGTATATATTGCTGTTAAATAATGAAACTTTCCTGGTTTGGATTAATGGGAGTGTGTTTGTGAATTAGTGATAAGTCTGAATTATGGGACATTGCAAAATAAGTATTATTGCTTTCAAATTAATGGGAATTAATGATTAACCCTGTATTGTCAAAATGTGTTCCTCAAGAGGCAACTTCAATGAAAAGATACGAATCATTGGTAATTAAGCATCACTGTGAGCAAGTGGGCTCAGTTGAATACTTATAAAATGCATTGGAAAAAATTTTCTTAAAGAGTTCATCACCCAGTTCGATTTGTACATCCAAGCTGTCTGTTCATAATATCCTGTCTAATTCAGATGAGAAAGCCTGAGCAAGCAGAATTGTAACTCACCAATGGTGTGGATAGATGGAGACATTGCACAGAGGGCTAGGAGCCAGCAACCAGCAACTTTGTGAGCTGCTGGAGACCCACCAAGCCTGCTGTTAGCTCCTGGGCTGCCACCATGCCCAGAAACTGTACAAAGACACATGACCCCCACACACATTCACACACGTCCTTAACACACTATTGTATATATATTTTCATAAAACCACAATCATGTGACTCACTTTGTTCCACCTTGTATATACACATAATTGTACACACACATACACACACCACAGTAAGGGCATCTGAATATTCCACCAAGGATCTCAATTCAAGAGATAAAAGTGTCCTAGACAGGGGGCTGGAGAGATGGCTCAGCGGTTAAGAGCATTGCCTGCTCTTCCAAAGGTCCTGAGTTCAATTCCCAGCTACCACATGGTGGCTCACAACCATCTGTAATGGGGTCTGGTGCCCTCTTCTGGCCTGCAGGCATACACACAGACAGAATATTGTATAATAAATAAATAAATAAATAAATAAATAAATTAATTAAAAAAACATTTTTTTTTTTTTTTTTTTTTTTTTTTTTTTTTTTTTTTTCGAGACAGGGTTTCTCTGTGACTTTGGAGCCTGTCCTGGAACTAGCTCTTGTAGACCAGGCTGGTCTCGAACTCAAAAACATTTTTTTAAAAAGTGTCCTAGACAGTAGGTCTGGTTCTGCAGGACACATCGCATGCATGTCTTCCCAACAGATGAGAGTTCATCAGAGGGATTCCGCACACACCAGTGCAGCCTGTTTTCAGAGAGGAGAGAGGAGGTTTGGGTATAATACTCTGTGCTCCCACTACCCAGAGGAAGCAGCGCAACCCAAATGAGGGGTGGCAGAAACAGGACAACTCTGATTACCAGGTGATGGGTACTGAGCATGTGCATCTAGGATCTCTGAACCATTTCTCTTTCCCTCTCTGTGAACATCTGAGAATGTGACTCATCATTACCATTTTATAGTTGAAGAAATGAAGTTAGAGAGTTTGGAGACTTGAAGAAGGGGTCATGACTAGTGAGGACCAACTTGGGATTCCAATGAGATCTGCCTCAATTAGCTGCCTTCCTCACTGAATATTCAGAAGAGGTGAGCTTGGACCAAACAATAATGGACAAGGATGGGGCTTAGGGTGAGAGCTACACTGAACAGAGAAAGGAAGGGGGAGACTGGTGGTTTGGACATTGCACAGCCCACAGGAATGGGGTGGAAGGCAGGCCTTCCAGGAGAACCCCAACATTGAGGAGGATGGAGCCAATTTAATAGGAATTAATGTCTCCTCAGAAAGAGTCAGATGTCCAAAATAATGATGAAATGGTGGTGATTATAACGATGATGTTGACACTTCGTGAAGCATTTTTGAGGTGCTGCTACACATATTAGGAGCAACTTCACTTTGAGTCCTCCCAGTAGCCCTGTATAGGGAAATTGTTAACCTCACGCACACACTCAGTTGCTATTTGGGTGCAGCTGCCCCAAAGGCCAGAAAAAAAGCTTCAGATCCCATGAAGCTAGAGTTACAGGTAGTTATGAGCCACCTTTCATGGGTGCTGAGAATCCAACTTGGACACTGAGCTCCAGCCCTAGGTAAGAAATCTCAGACTCATGCTGAGTAGTGGTGGCATATGTCTTTAATCCCAACACTCAGGAGGCAGAGGCAACTGCATCTCTGAGTTTGAGGCCAGCCTAGTCTACAGAGTGAATTCCAGGATAGCCAGGGCTACTCAGAGAAATCTTGTCTCAAAAAACTAAAAAACACAAAACCAAAAAAGAAAAAAAGAAAGAAAGAAAGAGAAAAGAAGAGAAAACCAGTCTTGAAGAAGTTGCTAAACCTCAGAGTTGAAAGCCATGCTGGGTCTCACCATGTTTTTAACTTCATCCCTTCCCAGATGTGTGAGAAGGAACTGAGAGTTTGGTACCCTGGTCATTCTTCTTACACATGCTCAGAAATGGGAGAGCATTTAAGAATGAAAAATGAAAGATAATAGTTTTTGAAGTACTGTTGAAAATACTTGGGTTTCTGGGCAGTAGCTTGAGACTGAAGAAATGGGAGAGTACAGTTTATCAATTGGTGGTTTTAAAAATGCCATTGTGATTTGTCCTTTTCTTTCTTTAATTGAAAATCTATTCACTATGTTGAAGTTCTTGGAAGAACATAAATGACACTTGATGGAAGTGGTTGGTACAGAAATAAAGAGTAGCATGTCAACCTACCATGGAAACCAGAGCCTTCATCCTTCAACCGTACCTTAGGTCTGATGATAAATGTTTAGGGGGAAATGTTTTAAATGCTGTGAGCTCATCCCCATTGATCTGAGAATGTTACCAAGTCACCAAGATTCTGAACTTAGAGGATGAGAGAGAGAGAGTGAATTTTTAAATTTTGTTTGTTTGGTTTGTTTTTTGTTTGCTTGTTTGGTGTTTGTTTTATGAGACAAGGCTTCACTGAGCAACCCTGTCTATCCTGGAGTTCACTTTGTAGGCCAGGCTGGCCTTGAACTCACAAAGATTTGCCTGTCTCTGCTCCCGAGGGCTGGAATTAAAGGTGTGTGCCACCACTGACCTGGTGTGATAGATTTTTTTTTTTTTAAAGACAAGATTTCATGTCTGGGTGGCCTCTAATTTGCTATGTAGCTGAGGACAGCTTTGAACTTTGGATTCTCCTGCCCCATGTCAAACTCTTGTGTTAAAGCATGCACCACTACATCTGGCTTATGTGGTGATACATACCAAACCCAGGACTTCATGGATGCTAGGCAAGCATTCTCCTAACTGAAATGAGTGTGATGTTTATCAGCACCACGGACAGCAGCCAGCCAGCCGTGTTTGGGGAGCTGTTCTGAGTACTAGGACTAAGAACTGGCATCCTCCTACACAGATCAAATATGTTTACTGCATGTTGGCACCAGTCCCGTGTTGCAGATGTATTACTTCATTTAATATACCCAACAGGCCTGTGCTATAGCCGTTGTTTTACAGATTCAAAGATAGGTGGCAGAGAGCATCTTGTCTAGGATCCCCACAGATTGAAATGGGATGTGAATCTACAATTACCTAGGTAGTGACTTAGCCCCTTTTCCACGCTTCCTCCATATGTCCCCAAGGACTTCCCATCCTCTTCTCTCACTGGGTGTGAAAACCTTGAACCTCTCCAAGATACCTCACAAGTACAGACCACTTCTAGCAAGGAACAACTCAAGAACGGTTAGTTCTGTGAGCAGTGTACATCCCTGAATTATACTTCTGGCTTTGAGCAACACTGTGGTTCGAGAAGCACAGTCTGCAGGCTGTCTGAGATAGACAGAAAGAGCTCATCCAAAGCTCTGGCTCCACCCAGTACTACCCCAGGAGCTTCTGCAGGCTTGGCTTCTCCCCAATGAGCTTCCCATAGGATGTCCCATATCATCTGCTCCCTGAGACCCGCAACCAGGGCACCACCTGTAGCAAGCAAGATGATTCTGAGGAGGTAAGCTCAGGCCTGGCTTAGAACATCCAGGAAATATGGAGTCTCCTAAAAAACAGAATCTTATGTAGCACAGGCTGGCCTTGGGCTCACTATGTAGCCAAGGATAACCTTCAACTCTTTAACCTCCTGTCTCATCTCTGGAGTGCTGGGATTACAGATATGCACCCCCATACTGCTTTATGCAGTACTGAGGGTGGAACCCTGGGCTTAGTGTAAGCTAGATGAGCTCTCCACCAACTGAGTTAAATCCAGCCATACTCATCCATTTCTGAAGCCTTGACTCAGATCCAGATGCTTCCCCATTTATCACTTAATCTTCATCGCACCCCTGTCAGGAATCCATCTGAGGTAGCTCCACCTTTTCCTTCCTAATTAATACCCATAGAAGGGGACTTATCTCAGGTCACGGAGCTGAGGGCAACAGAAACCTGTCAGCATCATTCCTAGCTGTGCTGGTTCAATTTTTGTCAACCAGACATAAGTTTGGGTCATCTGGGAAGAGAGAACCTCAACTGAAAAACTGCCTCCATTAGATTGGCCTGTGAGCAAGTCTGTAGGCTGTTTTCTTGGCTGGTGATTGATGTGGGAGGGCCCAACTCACTCTGGGCAGAGCCTCTCCTGGGCAGGTAGGTGGTCCTGGAGAATAAGAAAGCAGGCTGGAGTCAGGTGATGACATGGGATTTGGCATTTTTTATTAAATTCCCGCTCCTTACTAAAAAGAAAAAAAGAAAAAGAAAGCAGGCTGAGGAAGCCATGTGGAGCAAGCCAGCAAAAAGCATTTCCCCATAGTCCCTGCTTTAGCTCCGACTTCCAGATTCCTGCCTTGAATTCTTGTCCTGATTCCCTTTTTCATGGACCCTGATCCTTCGAAAGCCAGTGGCACTTACCCAACCCCCACCCTGAAGTTACTTTTGGCTGTGGTGTTTTATCATAGCAATAGAAAGCAAATCGTGTCTTTGCAAAGGACCAAGAGTTCACACAAAGACCTGAGATGGGAGCTGAGCAGAGGGCCTGTGAGGCATCCTCTTTGTGCCCTTGGGGACCTGGGCACCCCATTTGTACCCATAAAGCACAGGGTAGATTCAAGAGAATGGTACTTTCTGGATTCTTAGGAGGTGTATATGTCCACATGAGTATGGGGTCTCTGGATTCTCAGGTCCTAAGGTTACCTTTCTGTCTGGAAAGGTCTCATCTTGTATGGCACAAGGCACCCTCAACAAGAGCTTTTGTCACTCTGTGGTCTTTTGTGTTCAATTGAAAATCCCAAAGATGGTATTTTCTGTGCTCCTGGGCTTTGCACTGCTGCCCTCAACCTACAGGTTCTCTGCCACCTGAACTGCCTGGCTGGGGCCTGCTCAGCCTTCCACCAAGAAGCCTAGCCAAGGCACCGTCAAGTCAGCAGCCCAGGTAGATAACTGCTCCACGTGTGCTGGGCTGCAGGTGTCTGGGGGGGACAGATGGAAACTGAAGTGGGGTGTAATTTGTCTCTTTCCCCCACACCTGTGATTAAGGACGAACTTGAAGTCTGGGCTGTGGCTGGGGAGCCCCACAATGGCAGCCACCTGGAGGTTTCCTGAGTGAGGCCTCTCCTGGGAGGGACCCAGGTGTGGGGCTTTGTGATGCTAGCCCCAAGGGTGGCTCTGCTTACTTGGTGGGTGGGAGTAGGAGGCATCAGCCTGTCCCTGGAGGAACTGGGCCACCAGCTGGAAGGGCTTAACACAGCACTGTCCAACCCCCAAGCTCCTACCTGCCAACTGAGCTGGTCTGTGTCAGGACCTAGGTGAGAATAAAATTTAACTCCACCCACATGTACCCAGCTGACACTGTGAGCCCACTGTTATCTGCCCAAGTGTTTAGGTGTCATGTGTCTGCGTCTCTGTGTCTCTGTGTCCAAGCTTCCATATGAACATGCATGTGCGTGGAGATGTATTCCTCTATGTGCTGGTACATGTGAGCTGTGTGTAAACCCGTGAGCACATGTTGGATACGACTCTGCATTATGGAAGAGTCTAACTCACTGCACTTATGGAAGTTTAAGTCCCAACTCAGCCACTCCCCAGCTCTGAGACCTGCGCCAGGTCACTTCACTCTGTGAGCCTTGATTTCCTTGTCTGTAAGATAAGATGGGAATTGAAACACCCATCCCTGTGTAACATTTGTAAAGAGACCACAGCAATAAGTGTAAGTACTTAGTGCAGGGCCGGAGTCACAGGAAATGCTTCACGGATGCTGGTCATGGCTACTTGTTGCAGCTCTCTGTGTGTCTAAGCAACTGTTTGTGGCCTAGCCTGGGGCAAAGCGCATTTAAGTATAAACATAGTGCATCCTTGACTTTAACTCAGCATTTAATTGATGGCGCGCATGTGTGTATGTGTGTGTGTGTGTGTGTGTGTACACCTCTTGTGTGTGTACACACCTCTTGTCTATGTGAAGATCAGACAACAACTTCGTGGAGCCAGTTCTTTCCTTTGACTTTCATGTGAGCTCCAGGAATTGAACTCTTCTCACTAGGCTTCAACAACAAAATTTTGTCTGCTGAGCCATCTTGTCAGCTTCTAACTGATTTTCTCTTCTTTTTTATTTTTTGGGTTTCTTTTGTTTTGTTTTCAAGAAGGTTTCTCTGTAGCTCTGGCTGTCCTAGAACTCATTCTGTAAACCAGGCTGGCCTCAAACTCAGAGAAATGCCTGCCTCTGCCTCCTGAGCACTGGGATTAAAGACGTGTGCCACCACTTCCTGACTATAGTATTTTTAAACCTTTTTAAACTTCTGTGATCCCTTGGAAGGCTGTGTTAATGAGGCTTTAGTTCCTGACACTTTAAAACTCCTGGTGTGTGTGTGTGTGTGTGTGGTGTTTAACCCTTCATGCCCAGGTAACATATATGTAGCATACACATATGAACATGTGAACATAAATTACCATGTTTGATCATCATGGCCCATCTGGGTATCCAGCTCAGGAACTGGCACATGCAGACAGAAATTGGTTTTTCTTTTCTTTCTTTTTTCTTGTTTTTTTCTTTCTTTTTTGTAATTGGCTTTTTGAGTCAGGGTTTCTCTGTGTAACAGCCCTAGCTGTCCTCGAACTAGTTCTTGGAGAGCAGGCTGGCCTCGAACTCACAAAGATCCACCTGCCTCTGCCTCCTGAGTGCTGGGATTAAAGGTGTGCGCCACCACCACCTGGTGAAATTGGTTTTTCTTGACTAAGTGACTCTGCCTTGGAAGGGGATGGAAATCTCTGTGAACCAGAAGAACTCTTAGGAACCTAAGACAGCAGAGGGGCATCCCTGACTCCTGCCCAGACTCCAGAAGACATAGGCTATTGTTTTTATGTGTACCTTACAGCAGGGAGCATGGCATTGGATGGAGCCGGCTGGTAGGCGCCCCATCTGTCCAGTTCATCAGACACAAGACATTTGCCCCGAGCTGTACCTGCTCTCTTGTGTCACCCAAACATAGTACTACAGTTACACAACACCCAGAACTCTTCTTGCTTGGAAGTGATGGGTTCTGAACAGGCCACTCCACCAGACGTGACACTGTGCAAGGCTTAGGGAGGATGCCTGGAAAGGAGAGGAAATCCATTCTGTAGGTTTAGGGAAGGAGGAGAAAGGACCCACTGTGCTAATTCAGGGAGATGATGATGAAATTGAGAGTGAATGCTTAGCAAATGGACAGATAACATTTTGTTCACTGAATTTTAAAGAATTGGGACTGTGTTTGTCACCAGTGTTCACGGTAGTAGCCTTCACAGTATCCACTGTGTAGAAACCATCCAGATGTCCCTGGACATAAAAGTGGGTAGACACAGTGTGGTCTATACACTCTGTGGAATAATGTTTAACCTTAAAAAAGAGTGAAGTTGTGTTACTCTTACATATGACCCTTGAAAACATTGTGTTAGATGAAAGAAGTCGCTCGTGAGAGGGTCAACAGCACATGTTTTCATGGGGGGCAGGGGTGGAGAGTAGAGAGATGGTGTTTCACGATGGAGTGTCGTGCACCCCCAGCAAACCGAGGCACCCCCAAAAGAGTCTTCATGTTTCCTGCCACAGCCACTGCTCCCCACCTGGCATCTTGTCCCCACTAACCTGTTTCTGTGTACCCCCACACCTGATGTCATATAAGCTTTGTCCTTCCTACCTGAAGTACTTACAGGAAGTAAGTACTTAAGGAAGGTATTTTGGACTTTTTCAGAAGTGGGGATATTTTGCACTTACATAATAAAAAACCTTGGGGACAGCACCAGTTTTACAGGATGTTTTTGGCATGCCCACCTTTCAACTGTGAGCCATCATATGAAGTCAGGTCTTAAAATTTGCCCTGACTTGGGAGCAGCTTAGACTTCAGATTTTTACTCAAGTAAAAGGCCTTGAGCCTAAGGGCCCCGTTTCCCTGAGGGGAAGTGGGAGGGAAGGAAAGAGCAGGGGTCCTCCGAGGTAGGACTGGGCTCTGCGTGGCTGTCTTTCTCTTGGTTCAAGGCACTGGAGACCTGTGCACATTGTGCTGGTCTAGAGTACTTGCTCTGGCATATTAAGACAGCGTGTGCGGAGACAGCAGCGTACACCTGCCCACCCTGAAGGCTATGGAAGCCCTTTACAGTTTGGACAGTTATGAAGCCACCAAACATACACACAGGTGTTTCATCAGCTCTGCTTCCATCTCTCCTGGTTAAACACCTAGGAGTGTGAACACTGGCTCCTGTGGCGAGGGAAGGGTTAATGCCGGGGAGAGCTGCTCTGCTGGTCTTGGGTGCCTGAGCACCGCCTTGTATTAACTTCACTTTTTTGTTCTCTAGCAGCTCATTTTCTTGTATTTTACATGAACACGACCCATAATGGTTGGAAGAAAAACACCTGGTCTTGCCTCACTGTCTCAAGAGTCCCGATGAAGCAGCGGGGTAAGGTTCCCAGCAGAGAGCTCCAGCGCAAAGGCCCATGGGAGCCTGGGAGCCTCAGTCTTGGAATGGTGTTCTGGTTGAGCTAGGGGAGGTCCGTAATGGGGTCAGTGGTCAGATGGTGCCTTGTGCTGGAGGCAGAGCTCAAACTATTTGAAGGGTGTGTGGGGGAGCCACCGAAGGTTCTTAAGCAGGAGAAAAGCTGATTTTATTCACTTTGTAGAAAGTCTCTTTCAGGTAGGAGAAGAAGCAGGCTTCTGGGAGAGACCAGGCCAGAAAAGAGGACGCCAAGCCAGGACTCTGGCAGTGATATGTTGGGAAGGTAAAATGAAAAGAAGTGGGGTGTACCAGTGTCCAGGAAGTAGAACTGCGATTGGAGCGAGGGAGACCCAGCTGCTAGGCCCCAAGGCTCGGTGCCCCTTAGGAAAGTGGGTGGGAAGAGGGGGGAGGGTTTTGCAGAAATGGAAGCCAAAAGGAGACCTCCCAGCTCTGCGGCTTGGGGGCTTGCCTGAAGGAGACCCCCCCCCCCGCCGCGCGCCCTGCCCCATCCGGATCTGATTCAGCTGTCACTCAAGCAGTTGAGGCCCCTGAAGAGCTGGTGAGGCGATTTGTGCTGGCCCTGAAAGTCTATTGTCCCGCTGTGATTTGGTCTTTAGGGAGAGTAACAAAGAGCTCGGCTAAGGAGACGGCTCTGGGCTGGTTGTGGGGGAGGGGACAAAGGGGCGAAAGGGGAAGGAAGGCGCTTAGCTAGGTTGTCCTGTGCGTTGCTTCAGGCCCTGCTTGGCAGCATCTGTGTATGGAGCTGGCAGATTGGGACTGTGTGCACGCGGCTCTGTGCTATTTGCTCATGTGGACCTGGGTAGGAGCGCACTGGGCGTTTGGCGGGCCGCACCAGCCTGATTCTGCATGTCCTCAGGCATCTTTGTGGTGCCTGGCCCATCCAGAGGACCACTTCTGTCAGCCTCCTAGTCGTTCTGAGAAAGGACTACCCTGAGCCACTGCGAGCCCCAGCTTCATCAAGGGCTCCTGATTTCTTTAGCCTGCTCTCTCCTTGGTGACTCGGCCCGGTGTCCTGCTGGGCCGGCCAGTGTGTGTGCATGTGTTTGTGCACGGGGAGAGCTGCAGTTCTTTGGTGAACTTGAATGCATCCTGGCATTTGTGTGCATGCATGCACGTATTTGTGCCCACATATGCATGGAGTTTTCATTGGGGTGATTCACATCTGTGGTTTGAAGGAAGCGCTGCCCAGGTAGCGTGGGTCAGCAAGTCGCCCCTCCTGGGCTCTCTGGGCTTATGAAGAATCTGTCCCCTCTCCAAGGGGAACTGCTCCTAAGAGTTCAGCTTGCTCTGTTCCAAGCACATCAGTGTGTGCTGCCAGGAAAAGTAAGGGGAGGCTCCAGCCTGTCTTTATCTGTTCTGGGAGGTTGCACTTCCCCTATGCCAGGAGAGCAGGGAATAGGTTCAAGGAAGGCTGCAGACCTTAAGTTGCTTGCAGTATCAGACAATATTCAAAAAGCAAGACTCAGGGTTGCTGAAAGAGACTTTGCTCCATGAAGGGCTTATACAAGAAAAACACCAAGCACAGAAGAGATCAAGGAAATGATCAGCAATCAAACTATATAAAAATAGACTCCGTGCAGTGGAAGGAGTCAAACCTAAAAGGCAAACAAGCTCATTAGAAATAATTATCTATGCATTATACTATGGATTGAAATTAATATCTGTACTATATAAAGTTCCCACAAATAAATGAAGAAATAACAGCACCACCATGGAGAGGTGATCAAATGGCAACTCAATAGTGATATGAGCCAGAAAATATGGTCAGTTGTTTCAAAAGGATGTTACAAACAAAAAAGTTTAATCCTTTTAGTAACAATAAAAATGTAAAAAACTGTATCTTGTTGGACAAATTTATCATATGCAAAATACATACTCTTCAGCAATGAGGAGAAGGTGGGGTACAGGCCTGTCCACATGCAGTTGTTGTTTGGAATGTAATCCCATCACCCAGATGGTCTGCTTTAGCAGTTGCTGTCTAGATATAAATTATATTCTGTACCCCAGCAACCTGACTTTTACAAAAGATTAGCAGCACACAGTATTCAGAAGCAGGTGGAATGTCATTCAGAGGAGACATGGTGGGTCTGGACTGTGGGGGAGGCAGTAAACCAGGAAAGGCCCACCTAAGTAGGTGATCAACACAAAGTGACTTCACTGGAATTTTGTAGACTTTTTGTCTCATTTGCTTTGTTTGGGCTCTTTTCTTTTTGTCTTATTGATCTTTTGTTTATTTTTATTTCCATATTTGTGTTTTTGTGGGTTTTGTGTGTGTGTGTTTCTTTTTTTCTTTTAAGAGAAAAAAAATGACAATAAAGTAGGGGTGGAAAGAGGTGGGGAGGGCCTGGGAAATTGGGAGAGGAGAGAAAACAGACCGAAATCTATTGTATAGGAGACATTCAGTTTAAAAAGTTTTAGGGGGGCTATACCACACTGTCAGGGTTTGCCTCGTGTTTCCTGTATAAAATGCAAAGGCACGGGTTTGATCCTCAACACTGCAAAATAAGCAAATGCGATGGAAACTGCGTGTCAGATACTCCCACCCATGTTGCTGGCAGTGTTCTGTGTGCAAATGGGCTGAACATTTTGAAAATTACCACTGTGCTTTTTTTCCTTAATTTTGAATATGGTTTCTGAAATATTCAATCTGAAATATCACCTCCCAATTGGAGACAATTAGGAACAAAATAGAAGACATAAAAAGCCTGTGAAGTGGGTGCTTGCCACCAAGCCTGGTACCCACTTGATGGAAGCAGAGAACAACTCCCAAAAGTTGTCCCCTGACCTCCACACATGGCACCTCACCTGCGGTAAATAAAGCAAGGCTCTGCTCCCCCAAAGCTCAGGTCCCTGTGCGGTAACATGGCCTAGTGTAGGTGCCCCAGCTGGTGAGAAATGCGGGCACTGCTGAGCAGCCATTAGCTGAGGGATGTGAGCAACTTTCATGGCTAACTAGCTGGACTCTGGGAAGACAAAACCTCATACTCTGCTCTCTGGACAGACTCCTGCATGGAGTCAGGGTGACTCCTTGGCCAGTAGAATATGGTGCAAGTGGTGGCATGTGGCTCCAGGGCTAAGCTTCTGTCTGTCTGTCTGTCTGTCTGTCTGTGGGCTCTGGGAGACAGAAAGAGCAAGCAACCTTTATCCCAATTTCATGATCTATGTTAACATTTGTGACCCTATGAATTACATATTATGTACACAGGCTTGCCACCAAGCCTGAAGGCCTGAATAGAGAGAACCAACTCCTGCCAGCTGTTCTCTGACCTCTGAGAGGATGTGCACACACACGTACACACACTTGCATATATGGACATACACATGTGCATGCATGTACACATATGCACACATGGATATAATTTTAAAATCTTTAATGTCTGGAAGTGTCCAGGATAAACCAAAAATGCAAATTATTACTCTAGTAATTTTTTATACTCTATTATTTTATTTATTGTTTTTCAAGACAGGGTTTCTCTCAGTAGCTCTGGTTGTCCTGGAACTCACTCTGTAGACCAGGCTGGCCTTAAAGATCCTTCTGCCTCTGTCTCCTGAGTGTTGAGACTAAAGGTGTTACCACCACCGCCTGGCTACTCTTATTATTTTTATTGATCAACCTTTTTAAAAAGACAGAAATGCTTAGAAGTGGGAGACAGGAAGCGTGGATCATGTGCATCTCTGAGAATAACTTTGGGTAGGTAAAGCTGGATTTGAATCCTGGTTCCACCACTCACTAACTGGTACTGGAGGACAGGCTAATAGGTGTTCTCTGCCTGGGTTTTCCTGCTTATAATGTGCTAACGTGTCTCATCTGGTAGTGTATACTCAGTGGCCCAGTTGGTAGGTGACACATTCTGCCATGCATTTCTGAAATAATTTTTGAGAGTTTGAAAGGCAGCTGGATATCAAACTCAGAGGCAGAGCGTCCGTCTAGCATGTGATTGATAGCTATGGTTTTTATCCCCAGCAAAGCAAGGAAAAAAACTTCAGGATTGTCAAAGGGAGAGTGTAGAGTCACACATGGTTGGACCATTTAGATTAGCAGCAAGTAACTGCTCACATTTGTTTCCCTTCTTTAAAAGCTTTATTTAAATTTCTTCATTGTGTGTGTGAGTTTTTGCCTGAATGTGTACACTTGCCTGCTGGTGCCTGTGGAGGTCAGAAGAGACCATCAGCTCCCCTGAAACTGGAGTTACAGGTGAGTGTGAGCTGCCATATGGTGCTGGGGACTGAACCAGAGCTCCATGCATGCTAGCTAGGCAAGTGACCTACCTGAGCTCTGTCCCTAGCCACTGTTCTCCCTTTTGAAACTGGAGAGCTGAAGTAGCACCCAAGGAAAAGAGCTTTGGTGCAGAATGTGCGAAACCCTGGGTCCATCCTAGTAACACACCTATACACACACGCATGCACACGCATGCACACAATGCATGCACACATGCATGTACACACACAAATATATACACACACATATGTGTGGTAGGGAGATCAGAAGAGAGGGACCCAAGCTACTGGGGAGAGGGGGGACTGTAGTGATGAGCTGCGGGCAGGCCTGCTTTTCATCCTGCCTGGCTCCCGCACAGCTAGCTTAAAACCCGAAATAACAACACACAAACTGTATTCATTTAAACACTTCCTGGCCCATTAGTTTCATCCTCTTATTCTAATTTCCTCTTCTTGCTTAACCCATTTCTAATAATCTGTGTAGCACCACGAAGTGGTGTCTTACCGGGAAGAATTCAGCATGTCTGACCTGGTGGCTGGCTTCAAGGCAACTGTCCCAGAGAGAGGAGAGTCAGGGCAATTGCCTGAGGCATCTGCCTCACTCCCAGCATCCTGTTCTGTCTACTCCACCCACCTATGTTTTGACCTATCAGGCCAAGCAGTTTCTTTATTAATTAACAAATGAAATCATCAGATAGATAGAAGACACACCTACTTCAGGGGACACTCCTGGTAGGCTCTGAGAGCTGTGAAGTTTTCTGGCCTCTTATTTTCCAAGGCTCCTGCACAATCTGCACCCTCTCCAGCTCATCAGCATAGCCAAAGTTATTCAGAATGTCACCCTGCACAGCCAGCCCTGTTGTCCCATGTCAGCCCAGCATATACAAGTCATCTCCCATGGCGAGCTTTCCGATTACCAGATATCACTCTGTGTCAACCCCAACCTTACCTGTTCACACACACAGTGCCACATACACAGTCCTGTGATTTTTTGGGTGTCGTGCACATGGTCACTCAGAAGCAAACACTGTGTCCTCAGTTCAGTCACATCACGGCCACTAGCACTCATCTGTCCCATCAGCCCTTCCAGGTGACATGGTGCTCCCCACAGAGTCCTGCCTTCAGGCTCACTGCCCACTGTGTCCCATAGCCCAGCATGGGTCTGGTGTCGTTTCCCCTGCTACTCAAGGACATGGCCTGCCATTGCCACTGTTCAGGAACTGGCACCAGCCCTGGTATAGCCTCGCCTGGCAGCTTGCTGTGCTGGTCACTGAGGGGAGCAGAGCTCCTCAGTGCCCTCCCCCCATGAGGAACAAAGCAGCAGCTTTGCTTAGCCAACTCTTTCCAAACCTGGGGTGATGATGGGGTCCCACAGGAATGGTCCCAGCAGTCTCCAGGGAAGACTGGCTGGCTCTCAGGCAGCTGGCCCTGCTGTGCTAGAGGAGGACAAGCCTGGGACAAACCTGAAGTGAAACCAATAGACACTGAGAAAAATGCCAGGATCCGGGAGCTCAACTGCCTCTGCTGTGAGAAGGGCAGGGATTCAGAGCACCTTGACCTTTGACTCACCTCTGTGGCCCCACTTTCCAAAGGAAGTAGCTACTACAGGCTCTTTCTTCTACAGTGCTCACGAGAGGTACAACTCTGCAATCACCTAGTCAGAATTCAAGCTCTGCTTTTTACAGCCATGAGCCTCAGTTTCCCTCCCTGTAAAATGCAGATAATTTTCACCTCTCATGGTTGTTGTGAAGAGTATCAGGAATGAAAATCCTGGCACACAATAGGGCCTCTGGCAGCCAACAAGCCCTGGGCAGTGTGGCTACCTTCCCAGTGTGTAAAACAGGGTCCCAAAGTCTCGCCCTGGCACACAGTAGGTGCTTAATATTTGTTCATGGGATTAATGAAACATCCTTAGCAACCTCCAACCCTCAAACCTTGTCTCTTCACTGTAGTTTTCGCTGCAGAGGCCAACCAATAGATCAACAAGGGAAGAGTTGGCCACCTTCCAGGGCTGGGAGCCCTGAGCTGCAATGTCAGATCTTGGTCACTAGGGGGCGAAGTCTCTTAAGGTTTCTGCAAGGGCTGAGGTCCTTGCCATTCAGGGGCCACAGGGATGGGCGTTGAGGGGACTAGAGAGGGTGCGGAAGCTAGGTCATGTCTGTTTGCCCCTCTGGGTAAAGAACCTTGGTATTGCTCTCCTGAAATTTAATGAAGGAGAGCCTTACACTCTTTTATTTGGACACTCAGAACATAGCACTTAGGTTTGACCAGTTCCCAACACCTGAAGTTTTAACTAATTTACCAGTGTCCTGGCTTTACCTACTATGGTAGAACACCCAGACTTCAAGACTTCCTGTTTTTCTCAGCCTGAGAAGCCCAAATAGCAAAACTAGGTGACCCATCTGCTGCCCATATGTTAAACGGGAGAGCTGAGGCCCACAGAAGAGAATTTTGTTCTCATGGACCCATGTCAAGGAGGAAGTGGGCCTGAGACCCAAAGCCAACTCCTCTTTTTCCGCAGGGCTGTTTTGCACCATTGCCTTTGTGAAGGAAGACGTTAAAGTCTTCCTTGTGTTCTAGTCCCCTCTGGAGAATCTTCCCACCTGTCTCACTGCACCCTCTGCTGACCTCTTGATTAACTTACATCCCTCCGCAGTTTTGGCTGCAGCCAGGGGGGGGGGGGGTTGGTAGTACCATTTTACAACTAAAAAGATCACAGCTGGGGCTGTCTGACTTCCAGGCCCATCTCTTTTGTCCTATACTTGGTCAAACCATATGTGATTAGGCCAAAGAAATAAAAATATATGGTATGTTAAACTATTGCTCTGGAGGAGCCTCCTCCCTCAATTTATCCTAAAGGAAGGAACCATTCATTGAACTGTTCTAGTGGCAGTAAGGGGCAAAGGGTGAGTTTTCCCAGGTACAAAACAGGAGACTACTATTGCTGGAGAGGCTGACCCACGGACTGTCCTCAAGAACTCGCAAACCAAGCTGAAGGCCGTCTGTCCACAGAAATCCTGTCCCTGGTGCTGGGGAGATGCAGGGTGCATGGGCAGAGAATGGGCTGCTTCAGTTGTGTCATGGAGGCCCCTTGGAAGCAGAACACATCTATATGGTAGGAATTGAGAATGTCACAGAATGCCACAGGATATGATGGCTAGAATGGCAAAGAGGGAAGGTGAATGTCGAATGTCAGAAGATGCTTTGGAATGTCAAAGAATGTCCCAAGGTATTGTGGGTTCTTGTAAATGTCAAACTATGCCCTAGAACGTGTACTTGGTCATCAAATGTCAAGGACCATCTTCTGGTGCTAGGCAATGTTGCAGATGACTGGAAATGTCACAACTGACTTGGAAGGCTCTCCTGGTCTGCAGGAGGCTGCTTGCTGAGAGGTCACAGGCTATCATGGGAACCGCAAGCCTGGGAATCACTGTGGAGATCACAGGAGCTCACTTGCACATTTTGCAGATGGGGAAACTGGGGGAGGAGAAAGGTACAGTCCCTGTCTGGTGGACACACAGTCATAGACAGAAACAGAGTTGTCATCCGAGTCTCTGGCCTCCTAGGCTGAGCAGCCTCCCTGGGCCAGGGGCTCTTGGGGACTAATTAACCCTGTGATGGAAACAGCAGTGCCCAGGGGGTATTGAGCAAGCCTCCTGATTCTGGCTGGCACTGGCCTTCTGTCAGGATGGGAATTAACTCTACGTGTGGGGCTTTCTGGTCTGGAGCATAAAATAATGAGTTATTTCTGTAGAAATCAACAGAATACCAGTTCTGCAGCCTGGAGAGGGTGGCTGTGTGGGGGAGCCTTTGAGGGTGCTCTCCAGGCCCTGGCCACAGAAGATGCCTCTAGCTTTTTGGGGATACTCCTTGCACAGTCAAGGACTTAGCCATGCCAGTTTTGTTTGGAGCTTTTGGTAGAGGCCCAGAGGCTCAGGAGAGTGGGATCAGGCATGAAGGGTGGGGAAGCTGGAGAGGGACCTGGATGTCACACTGAGGTCAGAGGTCAGGTGGGTTTGTGGTTATAAGAGTGGAAGTGAGCTTGTAGTGTGAGCCTGAGACACCCTTAGTTTTCTTGGAAGAAAGTATCATGGGGAGTGTGTCATGAGGCCTCTAGGACACAAGAGACACTGCACATGCTAAGCCACTCATTGCTTCTCCCGCTTTGTCTATGATCCCTACAACCTTCTGTCTGTCTCCCTTCCCTTCCTGCAAACAACCCAGGACTGAAGGTGCATGGTTGATCGGCAGTTATGATTCACCAGACAAGCTTTAATATATATATATAATTCAGTTTTAATAAAGGAAAGGAAAGGGAACTTACAGATCCAAGGTTCCAGCGAGGAGCGCAGGAAAACAAAGAGCAGGCGGGCCGCAGGCCCACAAGATTTTATAAGTCAATATTAGCCTAAGGGCGACACGCCTTTAGACAAAGGGGGACACGCCTTTAGACAAAGGGGAACAGGCCTTACAAAACAAGGTTTTTGGCTAGGCTTCCCCTTCATCTCCCCCTTTTGTCTAAATAAGACAGAACCAAACCAAATACAACTATATTCAATAGGAACAAATAATAAATATAAAATTACAAACAACAAATAATATTAAGAAGAAACATATAACAAAAGTTTTACTAAGCATTCTATTTCAAGGAGTCTAAATAATGTAGAGGGTAACTACAATTATCTAATCTTCAACCCCATCAAAGATCTGAGAAGGGAAATAATATTACTTAAGCAACCAGGAAGTACAAACAAGAAACTTCCAAAATGTGCAACAAATGACAGAGACAACTAACTACCTGGGCAGTCACCCAAAGTTTAGTTTTGCAATGTTGAGGCAACCAACTTTGGCTAAGGCCTAACACAACTGACATAACATTTTTCAAAGGCAAGGAACTTTTTGTAGAACTGTCCTACCCTGTCTTGGCAAGATAAGACAATCCTGTTTTATCCACTTATGGATATTCTGTATCTTTGTCAGTAGTTGAGGTATGGGCTTTTCTTTGCCCAAAGGCCAGTTCTGCCAAGAAGAAGACAAGCTCCCAGTGGAGTGCCTTTGGTGCTCAACATTTTCTCGGGAGTAGAGTGGTGTTGCCAGGAGTGATTGTGTCTCATAAGTACCAAACTCTAGGTTAGATTAAAGGCCATTTTCTACAGCTCTTCAAAGAGGTCGGAGATTATACTATCTATACTAAATATAATTTCTATGTATCTAAAAAACCTGAAAAACAACTGTGCAATAAATGAGGACAATATCCCCAAACGTAAACAATGTCATTATACAAATAATATCAGAGGTAGAAATGTACATTGCAATATGATAAATATCTCAATATAACAATTGTTTTAAACAGAGGTAGAAGCATACTCTCATACAATAGAGGTAGAAGCATACTCACATACAATGTTCAATATACAAGAATCAACACCAATGCAATTTTCTAATAACAATAATTCACAAATACCAATCATCCCATCAAACCAGGTAATTCCCCCCCTTTTTTTTCATAAACACCCCTGAGTCCATATAACACCTCCCCCATCCCCTCAACCCTATACCAACTACTAAATGATGTTCCTAAACCTGAGGGCAAACTCTGTTGGGAGAGTGGGTGTCATCCTCTAAGATTGCTTCCAGCTGACATGGGGGAGACGTTCTTCTCAGGGGGTCCCGTGAAAGCAAATGATGGTAAAATTCCCAGAATAACATTTGGTCGAGGAAATTGTAACTAGCCTCCAAGTGTTTTGAGGAGGTCCAGCCAGAGTGTTGTCAAAATTGTACACCATTTGAAACTGTCTTATGTAGTTGGTACCAAAAGACAGGTCTAATTTTAGCGCTATTGAAAACATGACTTCATACTAACCAGGTGAAATTGATGTTGTGGGGCCCCATCTTCATCCTGGAAACTTCAAAGATTACTGAAGGAAAATTTGTTGTTTGTTACAGGAAAGGTAAACATTATCTACAAAGACATATACAGACATATATATTCGGTGGAAGGTATAATAAAGACAGACACAGATATGAGGAAAGGCAAAGAAAGTTTATCAAGTATCATCATCATCATCATCATCATCATTATTATTATTATTATTACTATTATTATTCTGTCCCATTTCATGGCTCCTGACCTGAGACAGAAACTCTGAGATATCTCTTATAAACAGGCTTGGAATTGAAGAAGGACTGAGTCATAGTCCAACTCCAAAACCAGCTCTATATACATATAAATAAAAGCACAGTATATATGTAAAAAATGTTTTATACTTACTAAACATATTCGGGTTCTATGTTGATCCATATTAGGTTGTAACTAGTGTCCATGCATCAGTATTTAAATATCCAGGGTCCCTTAAGTTCTTTGAAGATGAGTGGTTTCCTGTGGAGATAAGAAAAGAACCCTGCCCCCAACCTATATGCTTTTCTTACCATCAGTATGATCATCATCCTTGTGAATGAATTATTTTTCTTTTCCAAGGGGCTTCTTCTCTTCAAACCGAACCTTTATTAATTTTGACGGTATCCACAATTTTTCCTCTCCTGTGGAGACAAGAGCAAAACCCCTTCCCCAACGCAGCACATCTCCTGGCTTCCATTGCGAGGTCAGCACATCCTTGAAATAAACTGGTTGATTTAATTCAGCAGACTTTTCCATTATCCAATGTCTTTCTGCAGCTGTTGTCCCCTTCTCATTAGCGTTGAGAAAATTCAAGGTTAATACAGCACTATGTAACCTATTTCTAGGGGTATTTTCCACCCCTTTTCTGTTTGTTTAACATATCCTTTATAGTTCTATTTGATCTTTCTATGACTGCTTGACCTGTAGGATTGTATGGTATACCTGTAACATGCTTAATATTGTAATAAGCAAAAAACTGTTTCATTTTCCTAGAGACATAAGCTGGACCATTATCCATCTTTATTTGTGTAGGTATACCCATGATGGCCATAACTTCTAATAAATGAGTGATTACTGAATCAGCTTTTTCTGAGCTTAAAGCAGTTGCCCATTGAAAACCTGAATAAGTGTCAATGGTGTGGTGTACATATTTTAATTTGCCAAATTCTGCAAAGTGAAACACATCCATCTGCCAGATTTCATTCCTTTGAGTGCCCTTTGGATTAGTCCCTGCAGGCAGTGGTGTTTGGTTATAAAAAGAGCAAGTAGGGCATTTCTTTACAATTTCCTTAGCTTGTTGCCATGTAATAGAAAACTCTTTCTTCAAGCCTTTGCTATTGACATGATGTTTTTTATGAAATTCAGAGGCCTGCAGCACACTACCAATCAACAATTGATCAATTTCTGCATTACCTTGTGCTAGAGGACCTGGCAGACCCGTATGGGATCGGATGTGTGTTATATACATAGGGCAAAGCCTGTTCCTGATCATGTCTTGTACCTGGATAAACAATGAGGTTTGTTCTGTATCATCAGGTATAAATTCAGCAGTTTCAATATGTAAAATTACTCTTTCTGCATATTGTGAATCAGTAACTATATTAAGCAGTTCTTTAAAATCCCTTACTACCATAAGAATGGCATATAATTCTGCCTTCTGGACAGAATCATAAGGACTTTGTTCCACCTTACTCAAATCTTCTGATTTGTAACCTGCTTTCCCTGATTTATTAGCATCAGTATAAAATGTACGTGCTCCAGTTATTGGAGCATCATGGATGATTCGAGGGAGAATCCAAGAAGTTCTCTTTATAAAGTTAAGCCTCTTGCTTTTCGGATAGTTGTTATTAATTTCTCCCAAAAAATTAGCACAAGCTCTTTGCCATGGTTCGTTATCTTCCCACAACTTTTTTAGTTCATCAGCAGCGAAAGGCACTGTAATTTCTGCTGGGTCTATGCCTGCTAGTTGACGAAGTCTCAATTTGCCTTTTATAATTAATTCAGAGACTTTTTCCACATAAGTTTTTATTTTCTTACTTGGTTTATGTGGTAAAAAGATCCATTCTAAGATAATATCATCTCTCTGCATTAAAATTCCTGTAGGAGAAATTTTGGAAGGCAATATGACGAGAATACAACTGAGCTCTGGATTCACCCTGTCCACATGTGTCTCTTGTAATTTCTCCTCAATCATTCTCAGTTCCTTTTCTGCTTCAGCTGTTAATTCTCTGGGACTGTTTAAGTCTTTTTCACCATCCAAGGTTTTATTTAAATGAATTATCATATCAGGTGTTATGCCAACAGCTGGTCGTAAGCTGGAAATGTCTCCTAACAACCTTTGAAAGTCATTGAGAGTCCGTAACCGATCTTTCCTAATTTGTGCTTTTTGTGTCTTAATTTTTTGCAAACCTATTTTATAACCTAGATAATTAACAGAATCTCCTCTCTGAATTTTTTCAGGAGCAATCTGTAATCCCCATTTAGGTAAAAGTATTTTTACTTCTTCAAACAGTCTTTCTAAAGTAGCCATGTTTGAATCAGATAACAGAATATCATCCATGTAATGATAAATTATAGACTTGGGAAATTGCTTGCGTATTATTTGCAATGGTTGATTTACAAAATATTGGCACAGGGTGGGAGAGTTCAACATGCCCTGTGGGAGGACGGTCCACTGGTATCTCCTTGTAGGTTGAGAGTTATTATAAGTAGGCACTGTGAAGGCAAACTTTTCTCTGTCTTTTTCTTGTAAAGGTATAGTGAAGAAACAATCCTTTAAATCAATAACTATGAGAGGCCATCCTTTTGGTAATAAAGATGGCAGAGGAATTCCAGATTGCAGAGAGCCCATAGGTTGAATAACCTTACTGATAGCCCTGAGACCTGTCACCATTCTCCATTTACCAGATTTTTTCTTAACAACAAATACAGGAGAATTCCAAGGGCTGGTAGATTTTCTTCTATATGTCGAGCATCTAATTGCTCTTGTACCAGCTGTTCTAAAGCCTGCAACTTTTCCTCAGCTAAAGGCCATTGCTTTGTCCATATTGGTTGCCTGCCCCAGAGTCCTTTGGTTCTATGACTTGTGGTCAGCACAGATGGGTGGAACCCTGCCCTGGGTTGGGGGGAAGAGCTGTATTATAGGGAGCATTTCAGAGACCTGTCCAGGGTGCTGCTGGGGATAAATCCTTCTGGAGCTGATGGTTTAGGAATCTGTCCTGGCACAGAGCGCAAGGGAAGCCCAAGTTGCTCCCTAACCCAAGGCGACAGAGAATTGGCAGTGGTGTGGAGCTGCTTGCCCAGGAAGGTCCCTCTTTCTTGCTGGAAGATGGGAGCCAGAACTGGCCATGTCTGACCAATGTCGCCATCTCAGCGGAGGCTGGGACTTTGCCTCTGGGCAGCTGGACTGGCAGTGGCTCAGGACATTAAACACACAACCTTTTCACAAAATCTTCTCTTCACTCTGGGAGTTTGTGTTGGTGGAGACTTTTAATTTGTTTCCCTGCCACTCTGACCTGAGTAATCACACAGGAACTGTATTAATTAGAACACTGGTCAATAGCTCTAGCATATTCCTAGCTAACTCTTATATCTTAAATTAGCCCATTTCTATTAATCTATGTATTGTCATGAGGCTGCGGCCTACTGGTAAGATTTTTCAGCGTCTTTCTCCTTCAGCAGCTACATGGCATCTCCTTGACTATTTCCTGCCTAGTTTTACTCTGCTAAGTTATTGACCAAAACAGCTTTATTTATCAACCAATGAAAGCAACACATATACAAAAGGGCGTCCCACATCAAGTTTGCCCTTATAGTTGTGAAAATAACAAGGTCCCAGCAGAGCTTGGTGGCATAGTGGAGTTCAGGAAGGAACTTGAAAAAATGTTCAGGATGGGGTAAGGGGCTCAGGCAAGGACAATCCACTGGGTGCCCTAGAGTCTGGCCAGTGGCTGTGGAGAGCCACGCATGGGAAGGCGCATTGGAATGAGCCCTCTCCTGCTGTCAGTGTTAATGAAGCTTTTCGAGCAGGGCACATGGCATGTGTTGCTGGATTGGCAAGTCTGAGAGCAAACGTGTCTACTCGGGTGTATTTATTTGGTGTCTATGCTTCTGTGCACAAGTCTCTAGGGTTGCTGCAAGAACCAAAAATGAATGTGGTAATGCTAGACAAATCACCAATAAGACAGTTCTATAGAGAAAGCAAAGGAAAGGCGGGGGCTGACATGCCAGATCCCTGCTACATATCCAGGGCCTGCATTTACTCCGTCCCTTACGTTGAGTACGTTTCTCACTCCACCCATCCTCTGTCCATCATTCCCAGACTAGTTCTGAGACCCTGAGTGGGAATGAATTGAGAAATGGATGTATCAGCTGGGCCTGGGCTCCAGAGTTCTGAATTTTAATTGGTTGTAGTTTTCTGTAGTGGTCTCATTCTGCTGCAAAGAAAATATTCTTTCATGTGAGGTGAGTACTACACTTCTCTGTGGGCGTAAGGACAAATGCTTAGAGTATAGTTAGGAGTTAGGCTGCTTTAGTTGAGTGGTGGTTTAGGTTCTTCTCTAAGACCCATGACTTCACCAGCCCTGGGAAGTTGGCTAGGTTTCCAGTACTAGGCTGTTGGGTTCTGCCAAGGTACGCATGTCACTACTGTACCTTTCGGGTTATTGTACTAGTTATTGATATGTCTATAAGAATCATGGCTGGATGGATGGGATTGTTGGTTGCCACCCTCGTTTGGAAGCTTGCATGGAGTCTTCTAGTACCATAAGAATTAGACCTGAGGGAGGAGCTTTCAGGTCAGATCCAGCTCAGGGGACTCTGGGCCCTGTGTCAGAAGTGTGTGTCTTCAGCAACAGAGACTTTACCTACAGGGGGAAACCAAGGGCAATAGCAATAACCTGTAATCTTCCCCAGGGAAGAGCAATAACAAATGGTCAGCCCTGAAAACATTTAAAAACAAGGGACATTATACAGATCAAGCAGACTGTATTTATTTATTTATTTAGGAATATAGATGTATATGTGTATGTACACATATATACATTATCCACACATACGTATGTAGTAACAACTCATGAAAAAGAGGCCATGAATTTGAATGAGAACAAAGAGGAGCACATGGATGGATTTGGAGGGAGGCAAGAGAAGGCGGAGTAATGTAATTCTATTATAACCTACAAGAAAATGGAAAAGAATCCTTTAAGAGGAAGGAACTGACATGAGCTGAAGGAGGGAAGGAGGACAACAGAGAGAGGCTGTTGGGATCGACAGGCTGAGGAGCTGGCAAATAAGTTGTGAGGACTGAGACAAAGGGCAGAAGGGCAGAGAGGACCGTCCTGCACCTAGCTTCTTTTCTGTGACCTTGAAGTCTGATTTCAGGCTGGAATTCAGCTACTTGATCGTGTCCTTCATGCCTTTGAAGATGGATCTCTGCTGAAACATGACTGTCTGCAATCAGAGCCTGGAGCTCCGTCAGCTTTGTCCTGGGAGGACAGCTTGAGTCTGGGCAGGGAGGATGTTTGAAGAGGAGGAAGTCATTGTAAGCCAGGTGGACACCCACAAGGGGAGCCTTTCAATGTTGGGCACCTTAACCCTGGGCACCTATTTCCCTGCTTTGCCCTGGAGGCACAGAATGGCTTGGGAGGGTGAAGGGCCTCCAGGAGTTCCACCCTTAGTTTGTGTATGATCTCTGCCTCAAAGGGTTTATATTCCAATAGAGAGAGAGTGACGAAGTTCATGTGACACAGGGCACATGACATCTATAATGATTTGTTTGTTTATTTACTTCACTGAATCTGGAGAAAATCAGGGCTCAGGGCTCAGGTCACAGTCGCCTGCTGCAATGCCTGCTTTTTTTTTTTTTTTTTTTTTTTTGGTTTTTCGAGACAAGGTTTCTCTGCAGCTTTTTTAGAGCCTGGCCTGGAACTAGCTCTTGTAGACCAGGCTGGCCTCGAACTCACAGAGATCCACCTGCCTCTGCCTCCCGAGTGCTGGGATTAAAGGCGTGCGCCACCACCGCCCAGCTGCAATGCCTGCTTTTTATGTGGGTGTGGGTGCCGGAGGACTCATGGGCCACCACAGAAAGCACACAACATAAGGAACCTTGTGCTTTCATCTTTTCTTCCCTAAGTTTATGTATTTATATTTAGTTTTTATTACATTTATTTAGTGTGTGTTCCCATGCATGGGAAATGAGCGTTTGGAAGTTGGAGGGAAGGGAAAGCACACAACATAAGGAACCTTGTGCTTTCATCTTTTCTTCCCTAAGTTTATGTATTTATATTTAGTTTTTATTACATTTATTTAGTGTGTGTTCCCATGCATGGGAAATGAGCGTTTGGAAGTTGGAGGGAAGGGAGCTACCATGAGCTTTCTACCATAAGGCTCATTGAGGTCAAAATCAGGTCATCGGGCTGGACTAGAGAAATCCTCTCTCTTTTTGCTCCTCCCCAACCTCCTGAGTCCTGAGGCCACAGGCAACCACCATCACACTATGGCCTTTGAGCCCAAGTAGCCTGGGACGCCCCGAGTGACCATGGGGTCTCTAGTAAGGCAATAGGCTTCTTGTACCACACTGCAGAAGGAGCCAACTCATGACTTCTAGGTTATGTGTGCTAAGTAATGACTCAAAAGAGTATGGTCATGCCAGAAAGTCTAAGCATAGGGTTAGAGTTGAGACTTTGAGTCATATGATACATGCCCTACCTCTGGGGATAGACGTGGATTAAAAATTGAGTTTGAGTACGTGGACATTCCATCAGCGGTGCTGTGCAATGAAACCCAAATAAAACATGGACATTGTGACTCAGGTGAGCGTCCACAGTTGGCAGGACCATGCTTACTGTCTCAGGCTCATGTGGTCCCCACAGTCCCTGTGGTAGAAGGAAGCTTGTGTCTGTGAGCCTCCTGGCCTCTGCAGCATCTTGCTGGTTATACATCCAAGGCTACACTGAGTTCTCTGTGAGGGAGAAATGGAAATCCCCAGATTTGTTATCAGCTGGCCAAAAGTGAAGACAGCCCAGGGAACCCCAGAGTTGCAGTTGCTGTCTGAGGCCAGGGCAATGGGGGGGAGCGTGGCTGTGTTCTTAAGCCTATAATCTGTCAAACACTGGGTAGTCAGGAGCCAGAAATCCTTGAATCCTCACAGGCAGGGCCTGAGGGGCCTGGTCGCTTGGCCAGCTAGCTCAGAAGGGGGAAGCACAAGTGTTGCTACCCGTGATGAGCTTGATTCTTGGGACCCACAGAGCATTAGGAGAGACCTAACTCCCCAAATTTGTCCTTTAACCTCCACACATTATCACCCACCACAAAAAATAATAAATGTAATAAGTAATGTTTTTATGTAATCTCATGCTGGCAGCCACTATCCTCCTCTCACCTCTGGACCAGAGAAAGAAACCTGTTTGTGTAATAAGAGGCCGCTTGTTGGTTCCCGGCTGCCCAGCTAGCTTAGACCCAAAATAATCCACAGAAACCTTATTAATTAAATCACTGCTTGGCCCATTAGCTCTAGCTTCTTATTGGGTAACTCATATTAATTTAACCCATTTCTATTAATCTGTATATTGCCACATGGCTGTGGCTTACCAGGTAAAGCTCCCAGCGTCTATCTCCGGAGGGCTTATCTCTGACTCTGCCCTTCTTTCTCCCAGCATACAGCCTAGCTTTCCCTGCCTAGTTCTGTTCTTCCCTGCCATAGGCTCAAAGCAGTTCTTTATTCATTAACCAATAAAAACAGCATATAAACAGAAGGACCTCCCATACCATGTTTGGAATCAGAGAATGCTCAGTGGGGAACCACCAGAACAGTCTCCTCAAAAGGGGGAAACAAATGTTGAGGGCTAAAGTTATGTTCAAGTTTAAATTACTGGGCTTAAGAGATCTATAAAGCAAAAATGTCTCTAGCCTGTAAGCCCCACTTGCCCAAGGACAGATCACTTCCTGGAATGCCGGGGGCTGTTGTTCATATAAGATAACAAATGTGTGTTTTCACTTCTACTGCACAGGGTGTACAGGCAGGAAGTACGGCAGGATGTATGCTTGCCCCTGATTGGACGACGGTGGGAAGAACATCCTTGTGGGTTTTACCTTTATAGGCCTGTGACTAATGTAATTTGGTACCATACTCTGGGAATCCCGGGTATTGACCAGGCCAGAGTTTATTATCCTGGCTAGAATTTAATAAAGCTTGCTTCAAATTTGGCTCAAAAATTGTGGTAGTGGTCTTATACACATGGGATTAATAAGACCACTCTGAAAATGGGACACTGGAATTATTTCCTCCACTCCCTGGTCTCTTACTGATGGGCTGAACTGAAAAGAAGGTGAGCAAATCCATCCAGGTCAGCTCCCCATGAGCCCAGAGCCGCATGTATCCGAAGGGGCTAACAGTTCATTTGCCCTAAGCAGAACTGCCTGCCTGCTCCCTTTCCATTCCCTTTCCTGCAGAAGGAAATCAAATGAGGGTCTGGAAGATCTTTGGTAGCAGTTTGGAGACAGCCCTGGGAGAGGAAGAGGAAGAGAGAAGAGGCCCAGTGTTTAGCTGTCTTAAGGGAAGGCCTTTGCCTCTTCAATCCGCTAGGTAGCTGTTTCCTAGGCTCTGCTGCTACAGCTTGGCCTGTCCCCTAATAGAAGCCTGGGGCTGAGGCACTTGGAGCTCCTTGTGGGAGGGTGTACTGTCCTTGAAGGAGATTGGGTGAGGCCAGGTCCCTCAACTCCCTGACTTTCTCTTTTTTTTCCTTTGCTTTTTTCTTTGTTTATTTTTGTTGTTGTTGTTTGTTTGTATTTTTTTCAAGGCAAAGTTTCCCTGTATAGCACTGGCTGTCCTGGAATTTTCCCTTTAAACCAGGTTGGCAGGCTGACCTCGAACTCAGATCTACCTGCCTTCCTTGAGTATTGGAATTACTGGTGTTTACCACCACTGCCCACCAAGACTCTGCTTCTTACAGCTTAAAAAAACTGGCAGAAATATTGATATATGCATCTTCAAATATATGTCCTTGTTATGATTTCATAAGGGTAAAGAACTGAAGCAACGCAAATAAAAATGAGAACAATCAAAAGATAATATTCCAGCCAGCCCTGAGCTGTGCATGAACCCGTGAAGACATTTGTTGTTTGAGATATGGTCTCAATTATAGCCCCGACTGGCCTGGAACTCATTACATAGACCAAGCTGGCCTTGAACTCACAGAGATCCTCCTGCCTCTGACTGGGTGTACCATGGTGCTTGGCTTGATTTTTATGTAGAATTCCTAACATGATGAGATGCTAATGATAGAAGGTTAAGTGAAACTTGAAACATGAAAGTACTACAGGGATGGGAGGCTCTGGTCCATTCTTCACACACTGCAGCCCTGCAATAGAAGATAAATTAGCAAGAGGAAAGAACACTTTAAAAAAGTGTTTCCTATGACAAGGGAGCCTTCAGAAAACTCTTCATGATCCAGGGTGGTGAGGAAAGGATAGCCACGCAGAAGCAAAGAAGGTTGAACAACGGGACCTAATATTTACTGACAGAGTTTGGAAATCCAGCAACATGGCTGCTCTGATCCTTCTTGGCCACATTAGCCTTCTTCCTAGGGGTGGGACGGGGCCCTCTAGAGTGAGCACCCCCAAGGGAGAAAGGCCCTGCCTTGTCCAGGTTTTAGGGCTTGGATGGGGGCAGCTGTTCTGGTTCTATGACCTGCTTCCGGGGAGAGGAATTCTGGTTTCTATGACTCATTTTTGGGGAAGAAAATGAATTAGATACAGGAAATAAGAAGGTCAGAGGATTGTTTTTCAGGGTCTTCTAATTGGCCATGCTCAGGTGCCAAAGGGCCTCAGTTGGCGGTATTGCGATTGTTAGAGCTATGGATTCAGGCAGTGCCTTTCTCCTGATTCTCTGCTTTGTATTGTTTTCAGAGCAACAACATAACCTTCTTTAAAAAGTACCGTTAGAAGGACCAGAAGACACATCTGGGAGAACCTCCACCTGGCGATGGATGGAGAAAATGACAGAGCCCCACATTGAGCTCCCAAGGTCCTGATGAGGAGCAGAAGGAGGGAGAACATGAGAAAGAAAGTCAGGACCGTGAGGGGTGCGTTCACCCATGGAGACGGTGGGACAGAACTAACGGGAGATTACCAACTCCAGTTGGAATGGGACTGATGGAACATGCGACCAAACCGGACTCTCTGAATGTGGCCAACGGTGGAGGCTGACTGAGAAGCCAAGGACAATGGCGATGGGCTTGGATTCTACGGCGTGGGCGTGGCCGGGCTCTGTGTGAGCCTAGTCAGATTGGTTGATCACCTTCCTGGACCTGGGGGGAGTTGGGAGGACCTTGGATTTAACATAGAGTAGGGAACCCTGATGGCTCCTTGGCCTGGATAGGGAGGGAGTTGGGGCATGGGTGGAGGGGAGGGGAGGGGAGGAGGAGGAGGAGGGGAGGAGATGGAAATTTTTAATTAAAAAAAAACCCAAAAAACAAAACAAAACAAAAGTACCATTAGAAAGTATCTACAGAGGACTGGGAGGGTGGCCCCATCACTAAAGTGCTTGCCACACAAGCATGAGGCCTCTGAGACCAGTTCCCAAAACTCATGTTGAAAGAAAAACAAAGCAAAATTTTGCCAGGCATAACAGTGCACACCCCTAGTCCCAGTACTCAGGGGGAAGACGCAGGTAAATCTCTGGGGGTTTCACACTAGTTGGATCTACATAGTGAGTTCCAGTCAGTGTGAGAGCCAATGTTACATCTTTTAACTTTTAATGACTGTGCCTAAGAGATCCAGGAAACACAAGTGCCTCTGATCTGCAAGCCCTTTGCCCAAAGACGGACAGTTCCTGAAATGCTGGAGGCTGATGTTTAGGGGAGATTTCAGTCCCCTAAACAAGTTTATTTGACACATCTGCACCCAGATGTGCTTGATCACATGTGGGAGGGAGGTACATAGCCAGGAAATATGTCAGGATGCATGCTTGCCCCTGGTTGATGGGATTAACATCAGCCCTAGTTACATGATGAGATCCCCACCTCAAACAACAGAAAAATTTTCTGTTTTGTGGTGCATACTTATAATTCCAGTGTCAGGTAAATGGAGACAGAAGATTCCCAAGGATGGCTGGCAAATCAGCCCACCCTACTTGGCAACTGAGAGACCCTGTCTCAAAAAGAAAAGAAAAAAAGCTGGGTGGTTGTGGTGCATGTCTTTAACCCCAGCACTCAGGAGGCAGAGGCTGGTGGATCTCTGAGTTTGAGGCCGGCTGGTAGAGCGAGTTCCAAGACAGCCAGGGTTCTACAGAGAAACCCTGTCTCCAAAAAGCAAAAATAAAAAAGCCCACAACAAAACAGAACAGAAAAACAAAAAATATCACTCAAAACCAAACAAACAAAAGTTGGCACCTGAGAAGCAACACCTGAGGTTGATCCCAGCCGACACAAGCACACGTGTGCACATACACATGCATGCACACTGATTCATGAGAACACATTCACAATGCACCCACAGTGCTGATTAACCTTGATTTTTGCTTAGGATGTTTATGAGGCAGTTTCTAAAAGACCTGCCTGAAAAATGCAGTACCATTCTATGATCTGGGGTCCTGGTCCTGAAAAGATCTCTCACCTTGAAGACCTGAGGTTGATCTCCAGGAACCACAGAGTGGGAAGCAAGAACCAACTTGTGCACATTGTTCCCTGGCCGTCCTTGTTATATGGTATGTGCGTGTCCTCCACCCCACACATATGCAAACACAGTGAAAAGCAGCTGAGCGCCAGCATGCATCTCTCTCTGCTTTTCACAGCAGACTTAGTGTGATCAGCCTCTAGCTCCCGCCTTTACAACTTCCTCTTTACAACGGACTATCAGCCAAACTTAAGGCAAACTCAACTGGTCTGGCTTTTGTTTTAGTTTTTGAACAGGGTCTATCTATATATAGCTTTGAACCTGATATGGAGACCAAGCTAGACTCAAACTCACAGAGATCCTCTTGTCTTTCCCTCCCAAATTCTGGGATTAAAGATGTGTGCTGTCACCCTGGTGACCCTTCCTTCTTTAGGCTGTTTTTTGTGGAAGCCATAAGGAATGTTTCTCTGACAGTCAAAGATGGATTAATGTTGTCTGCCATGGTTGGAAAACGAGTAACCTGTCGGATGTTTGCTGTACATTTGTCAGTTCTTGTATAGACCCCAGGGTACCTGGATTTGTAACTAGATAAGCAGCCCATTATTTTAGAAATCCTAATTGTTTATATTTCAGGTATTATCTGAGATGTATATTGTTGGAACATTGAGAACTTTTGCCTTGTTTGTCGAGAGTCTCCATTATCTTCCTCTGTGTGACTGTTGGCCTCACTTTCATTCAGTTTCTTGGCTTCCTTGACTTCTACCACATCAAGACCTTGAACTTCTATCATGTTTGATTTTTCTCCTTTATGAAGGGTCTCACATTGTAAAGAATGGTCTTGCTTTCAACTAGTTTCCATGCCTCCCTCGACACCAGAAGTTGGAATCCCCCACATGTCTCTGTTTATGTGGCTCAAGGAATCAGACTCTGGGAATACTGATCCCACCCAAGGCTAAACACTGAAGTACTTAGGGACTCAGAGTTAATCTCCCCTCTCCCTGAGTAGTGTTTCCTTTGTCTGCTCAGTCCTCTGCTGAGTCCTACCTGACTCTCCCTGCCTCCTCTGTTTCCACCATCCCTTAATACTGACAGCTTTTAATTGAATAAAATGTTGCATGCTTTTTCCTTGGGGAACATAAAAAAAATCTACTCACCCTAAATAGGGCACCAACAATGTTGGCATTCAGGCAAACCTGGCCCACTCCTTGGAGACCTGACAGAATATGTGACCCCTGCATGCATGCCCAGTAAGCAGGTAGTACCTTGGCCTGTTGTGTGGTCTCTGTGCACATGCACTGTGCTCCTCCCCTCTCCTCTCTCTCTCTCTCTCTCTCTCTCTCTCTCTCTCTCTCTCTCTCTCTCTCTCTCCTCTCTCTCTCTCTGTCTCTCTCTGTCTCTCTCTCTCCATGAAATCACTCTGCAATCCTTTTCTCTCTCTGCTTTCTCCCTTCCCTTCTCCCAATAAAAACTCTCCATGTGAGCTCTGTTACATGATGTCATCTCTCTCTCTCTCTCCTACTGGCTTTTTTTCAAGACAGGGTTTCTCTGTGTAACAGTCCTAGTTGTCCTGGTACTCGTTCCGTAGATCAGGCTGGCCTTGAACTCACTGAGATCTGTCTGCCTCTACCTCCCAAGTGCTGGAATTAAAGGTGTGTACCACCACTGCCCAGCTCTCCCACTGTTTTTATTTTTTAATCATAACATTGGTGTTGTGAATTGCATTAAGCTTTTCTGGCAGTGTGAGATGTGCCAGGACCCTGGAACCTTCAACAGTGTCACTTTTCCAACTAAAGGATGACTGGGCCCTTCATCTAACACCACCATAGTTGGCAAGCTGTGAGGATTCATACCAACTGTGGTTTCTTGCCTTTTGGCCCCACCCACAAGCCCTGGTACTGTTGTTATGAGAATTGTAATTTAATTAATTGTGCGTCCATTGTTAATAATCATACTAGAATTATGGTATTTACCTGTAAATGTTTGTAACCTCTTCTGTTCATTATGAAAGTGTTAATGTATGGGAAAAAGTTAGAGCTCATTCTGAGAGGAATTTGGCATGTTGCTAATGAGCCCTTAGATTCAAAGGTCATCCTTTATCCACTTATTAGGAGGTATTGCAATGATAGTAGCATGTATATTGCTAGGTACTATTTGCTTGCCTATGATTATCAGCTTCCTTGTGAATCTCAATGAAAAGTTGGCTCAGAGGTACATGGTGTCAAGCTACACACTCTCCCTTAATCCTTTATAAACAGATGCTGGTAGTCAAAGATAGGTAAGATCATTTTGCCTCCAGTCAACCTAAGACAGGACATGCAAGGTGGGATGTGTGTACCAATGATGGGTAAGTCTGGAAGGTTGAAAAAGACAACCTAAGACAGGCACAGTCATCTGTCCTGTAGCAGAAGTGCAGGCATTACAAAATAATTTTAAATAGGGGAATTGGGGGGGGCTCAAGTTTTAAATCCATTCCATCTTGACCAAAGATCAGAGAGTTCAAACCTATTCTTGCTCCTCAAGGACAAATAACAGGATGTTTGGCCAAAGGTGTGGCTACTGGATGTCTTGCTATTCAAGACCAGACAGCAGGATGTTTGACTTAGGGAATGGTTACTAAGTTTTTTGAGATGTAAGAAGGTAATTGCACTTGTTTGTTCCTTGTTTCATGGGAGTGGAGTCTTTTGCCCTCTCCTTTTGATTAGGGTATAAGGACTATGAGTAATAAACTTGAGACTGTTACAGTATTCACTAGAAGCCCTCCCAACTCTATCTTCTGTCTCTTATCTCTTTCTTTCCTCAGTCCTCACTCCCCCTTTCAGGCATGTGTGAACAAGTTGGCTGGTTCTGACATTGAGGTTAAAAGAGACACTTCACTGCCATCTTTAGTAAGGGTGACCATGTGCACAGCTGCCATTTTGGTTGACGTTAAAAGAGATACTTCACTGCCATCTTTACTGAGGGTAAAGTTAAGCCTAAACTACATTTGTATGACTTAGAAATACCTAATGGGTTTTATTCAACTCCTTTTAAAGATATATTTGTGTATGTGCATACATACATGACTTGGAACTATTATTTAAAAAACATGTTTTAACAGCCACAATGAACTCTTTTAAACAGTCCTGATGAGCCCTTGTGCATTGTATCTCCTTCAAAACTAACACATCTCAAATGTTTTGGATCAGTATGAACTTTTATATGATGATAAAAAATATGTTTGATCTGTTACAACATTCTGTATATCTGGTCTAAAATGTACTCTATATGATGATAAAAATTTGAGGCTATAAACATCTATTCAAAGTAACAAAAGCAAATTTAGAGATTTACACCTAAGTACTTATGTCTTTGCCAAGTGTTCACTGCAAAGCTTTCTAGAGGATTTAAACAAGTGGCAGCAAGTGTTTGATCAGTAAGGTATTAATAAATAAGATATACATTCTATAGTGAAATGACTGGTCCCTAGAAAGGATCTTTTTCCCTGAGTTGGGCATTTGGGCAGAGGCCCCAAGGCCTATCAAGGACAGTGCTGGCCTCTGTGTGCCCTCAGTCTCTGCTCATGGGCCACACCCCAACTCATAAGCCCCCTTTTCTCCTGTTCCCATTTAGCCCTGGGGATATTTCCCTTATCATTTTTCTTTGCCTTCTCAGGAGACATTCTTAGTTTGGTACAAACTTAGTTCTGCTTTCTACAGATTAGGATTATGCTGTATGTCTCAGGATCACAGTTAAACACCAGAGACTGAGATATTCCTATTTGATGATACCTAAACAGTCTGACAAAGGGTCTCCTTATCCAAGGTCTATTCAGGCTAACAAATATCAATGTAATTTAATCAATTTAATATCAATATATGCCTAACCTTGCTTTTACTAACATTGGTAAGTTGTAACTAATTGGAAAAATCATATATCCAGATGTAACTTACAAATGCTCTCAAAGTTTACTTATTCAGATATACCTAATGGACAGACAGCCCTCAAATACTCAGAGATCTGCAGAGTATGGCATTTAAAATGTTTAATTGGAAAGTTTTTGTAGTGGAGAAATGTGCTGGGTCCTGGCAGTGCCCCTATTTCCTCCAAGGAAGATAGATGGGAACAGAAGAACCTCCACCCAGAACTTGCTTCAAAAGTGGCAACCCCAGCCACTGAGCAAAAACTGCCTTTCATCTCAGCTACTGCCAAGACCCTCTTCAGACTATAGATGAAAGCAGACACTGGGGAATAGACTGCCTCAAGTTTCTTAGGCACAGGTATGCAAAACTCCACAGAAAGTCTGTTGGATCTTCTGGGCTGGCAGGCCTAGGCCTATAGGCAGAAGAGGGATGCCTTAACATTACAGAGGAACCACCACTGATGACTGATGTTGCCCTGAGACCTCTTCCCTCAGTGATCATGGAAAACCCTGGGGTAGCTGTCTAGGTAGCCAGCAAGTAAGTCTCTATTGTTTTTAATCACTAACTCAGGTAAAATTTATCCTTCTCAGAACTCTTCTGCTGTTTGATGACTGGTAACTTTGCCAGCCTAATAGCAACAACCAAGGCTTCAGCTGCCTTCTCAGTTCTCTGTAAAATTCAAATCACAGACCTTACTTTCCTAGAGTTAACACTAAGTCTAGACACAGTTCCCATTGATACCAGACTCAAGAAAAATAGAAACTCACAAAACATATTTCAATGTAATTTTTCCATTCCTTTATTTAAAGAAACTCGCTTTGCAATGACTGCTTTCAGTCTTCAGCCACATTTATCTCCTGATGGATTAGGTAGAAGATGTTTTAAGGTATAAAGTTTATGTGAGGATATGAAAGCTTAATATGTAAGGATCTAAGAATGTTTCAGGGTCTAAGTGTAAACAGAGACTGCACTTTCATTCCCAGTCATCCAGACCTGAATAATCACACAGAAGTTATATTAATTACAATACTGTTTGGCCCACGGCTCAGGCATATTTCTAAATAGTTCCTACAGCTTAAATTAACCCATTTCTATTAGTCTATGTATTGCCATGTGACCATGGCATTACCTCATTTTCTACATGGCTTGTTTCCTTGGTGGCAGGCTGGTGTGTCCTCAACTCTACCTACTCTCTCTATATATCTCTGTTTGTATTTTCCACCGGGCTTTACTCTGCTAAGCCATTTGCCAAAATAGCTTTACTCATCAACCAATAAAAACAACACATACACAGAAGGACATCCCTAATTTATCTTTTATCATAACTAAGGAAAACTATAACTATAATTATCTGTCTTCAACTCCATCAAAGGTCCCAGAAGGATATAATATATTACCTAAGTTACCAGGAAGTACATTGTAAGCAACTTCTAAAACTCTAGAAATGACAGAGACATCTCACTGCTTGGACAGTGACCCAAAGTTCTGTACTTTTGGGGCATCCATCTTCAGCCTACAGACCCATAGTGTCTGAAAAACTTTTCCATGAAGCAGGAACATTGACAGATTGTTCTGTCTGTATTGGCAGATTGTCAGTCACTTTCTTCTGTGTCCTGCAGAATGTCTGACAGACTTTTTATGAAGCAGGAACACTAAAGGACTGTCTCACCTTCTTTTGACAAGTTCAGCAGTCATTTTTCTGTGGGTCCTGTATGTCTAGTTTATACAACATACCATCAAGCAGTCCAGGCAAGAGCAGTTTTTTTTTTGCCCAAATGGCTAACAAACTCAATAAGGAGCCTCTTCAATGTTCATCATCCTCTTGAAGTAATTGGTGTTTCCAGAAGCAGACTTGTCTCACTGTCAAGAAAAGTCTAAGTTCTTAAAACTTTTTAAATGCCATATTCTGTAGGTCTTTGAAGTATTGAAGATTATCTAGCTAACTGAACTATATCTCTATATATCTAGAAAACCTAACCTAACTAATATGACTAAGGTTTGATTATTATAGATGACTCTCTATTAACCTGTATTTCTTAACTATACATTCCATCTTAAATGACCTGTATAAACATAATACCTTAAACAAGAATAGAAATATACATATAACAAAATTAACCTTAAATTTGTATCAATAAACTAAAGTCCATACCAATATAAAGTATTCAGTTCTATACAATATCCTCCCCCCCCCCCTTTTTTTTTTAGGAAAACCTTGACTATACCATTAACCATTTATAATCAACCTCCTTTAAATGAAAATAAACATTTATAAACAATATTTGGGAATTTGGGTGTAGTTTTTTTTACTATTTCCTGCTGATTGAAGGTGCCATTAATTAGGTCTTTAATGGGGTATCCTGTGTAGTTGGTCCATCTTAGCAAGCAGTCCTGAAGTTGTCATGGATGTTGGACCACCTTAGCCATTGCTTCAGGGAGTCTTTTTTTTTTCTGAGTTCATTTTCTTTATTTATATACCCAGTAGGGGGATTGTTGGCTCACATCACAGTTCTCAATTTTATTTGCCTATTTCCAATGACTTTTTAAAAAATTCTAAATGCAATGCAATTTACTAAAAATTTTTCATTCTGAATATATTTTTTATTAAAACTTTCTGCCTCTTCCCCGCCTCCTCCCAGCCTCCCATTTCCCTCCCTTTCCCCCCCACTCTCCTCCCCCTCCCTTTCCAGTCCGAAGAGCAGTAAGGGTTCCCTGCCCTGTGGAAAGTCCACAGTCCTCCCCCCTCCATCCAGGTCTAGGAAGGTGAGCATCCAAACAGGCTATCCCCCCCTCCAAAGCCAGTACATGCAGTAGGATCAAAACCCAGTGCCGTTGTCCTTGGCTTCTCAGCAGCCCTAATTGTCTACCATGTTCAGGGAGTCCGGTTTTATCCCATGCTTTTTCAGTCCCAGTCCAGCTGGCCTTGGTGAGCTCCCATTAGATCAGCCCCACCATCTCAGTGGGTGGGTGTACCCCTGGCGGTCCTGACTTCCTTGCTCATGTTTTCCCTCCTTCTGCTCCTCATTTGGACCTTGGGAGCTCAGTCCGGTGCTCCAATGTGGGGCTCTGTCTCTATCTCCATCCATCGCCAGATGAAGGTTCTATGGTGATATGCAAGATATTCATCATTATGGATATGGGATCGGGCCATTTCAGGCCCCCTCTCCTCAGCTGCCCAAGGAACTAGCTGGGGACATCTCCCTGGACACCTGGGAACCCCTCTAGGGTCAAGTCTCTTGCCAACCCTAAAATGGCTCCCTTAATTAAGATATATACTTCCCTGTAGGGAGTCTTTTTTTTTTTTATCAAATCATATTAGCTTGTAGGAAATCCACAGCTTTCTATTCTCTATAGAAACAAAAGCAGAACCTCTTTCCCAAAGTAACATATCCTTAGACTCAAATTTTGAAGTCAAGATACCTTAAAAATATACATATTGGTTTAGCTTAATAGCCTGTACAATGAAATATCTCTTAGTAGTTAGCTTATTAACAGTCAAAAATTTCAAAGAAGATACAATAATATACATAATCCAGAGTCTTTGTGTATTTTCCATCTTTACATGCCTTTTTAAAACCCTATTTCTTTTACTTTTTGGCTTTTTGAGACAGGGTTTCTCTGTGTATGGCCTAGAACCCACCTGCCTCTGCCTCCCAAGTGCTGGAATTAAAGGCCTGTGGCACCATGCCTGGCTACTCTACTTCTTTTTTAAAGGACTTCCTCTATCCTTTTGCTTTTCTCTCCCAAGCCTACGTATATTTTTAAACACACTGTAAAACATTTAGAGTTTTTTTAATTTCCATTAGAATCTGTCTTTACTGTATATCTCTATCTTTTTCTGAGTATAGGAGTTTTTAATCAGCTAAGCAGCATGGCTAGGATTAAAGCTGCAGTTTTGACAGCTGCCTCTGCCACACTCCTTAGTTTTCTGAGGGTCGAGCTTTATGGCAGAGTTACTGGTGACAGTTATGCTTATTGTCACAACTCTGTGGAGTTTCAAGGTCCATGCCACCACCAGTAAGCCTGTCGCCAGCTACTCATAAACACCATTTAAGCGATTGGTGGCAGAGCCTCTTAAAAGAGCTGCAATATTTTTTCCACTAATGCTGAGACAGGAAGACTCTCCTAAGGGAACTGTGCCTCTACTTGCCTCTAGAAAATAAAGCCCACCCAAGACAATGCTGCTACCAAAAAGCTGTGCTTGATTTTGATTTTGTTCTTTCTTTCTAGAATCCTTTAAAAAAAAGTTTTTTTTCAAGCTTTATGTTGAAATTCTTGTCAAATGTTAGGCACCATTATGTAACTAGAGACTGCACTTTCTTTCTTTTCTTTTTTCTTTTTTTTTCTTTTTTTGGTTTTTTGAAACAGGGTTTTGCTGTATAACAGTCCTACTTTCTGGAACTTGATTTGTAGACCAGGCTGGCCTCAAACTCACAGAGATCCACCTGCCTCTAACTCCCAAGTGCTGGGAATGAAGGCCTGCGCCACCGCTGCCTGACTTGCTGGGCTGTTTATAATGTGCTTGTTTGTGTCGATTATTAATATCCTGTTCTGTATGCTATGTTTCTCCATTCTATTAGTTCTCATTTTATAATATAATATTTTATGTATTTTTCCTTATCAATCTATCATTTTCTTTTGTTTTTAAAATTTTGAATTACATTTATTTATTTCTGTTGGGGATGTGGTGACTTGGGGCTTGTATGGAGTTTGTCTACTCCTTCCACTGTGTGAGTCTGGGGAGCAAACTCAGGTCATCATCAAATGTGGTAGCAAGAGTCTTGATCTTACAGCTCAATTGTTTTGTTTGTTGCTGTTATCATTTGTTCCTTTTGTTTTGTTTTGAGACAAGGTCTGATTATGAGATTCTGACCGGCCTGGAGCTCGCAGAGATCTTCCGGTCTCTGCCTCCTGAGTGCTGGGATTGAAGGCATGCGCCACCACCTCCTATTAGCTGTTGTCGTCATTGTTTTTAATTTTTAGGTTTAGTTACTTATTTTATGTATATGAATGTTTTGCCTGCATGTGTGTATGTGCATCACATGCATGGATGTGTATTACATACATGTCTGGTGCCTTCACCAGAAGAGGGCATCAGATCCTGGGACTGGAGTTACAGATGGTTGTGAGCTACCATGTGGAAACTTAAACCCGGGTTCTCCGCAAGAGCAGCAAGTGCTGTCTGGCCCCATTTTTTAGGTTTTGAGGATTTTTGTTTATTTTGATATTTTGTTTTTTCTCTGTGTAACCCTGGCTGTCCTGGACCTTGCTCTGTAGACCAGGCTGGCCTTGAACTCAGAGATTGCTGCCTCTACTTAGACTCTGCTGATATTAAAGGCAGTGTGCACCCCCAGCTCACATGTTGGTTTTTAACATACCCTTGGATAAATCCAAACCTAAACTATAGAATATCTTTGCTGTTGGCAAAAAAAAAAAAATGAGTGTGAGATCCAGAGGTCATCTAGAGATTGGGGCAAAGTTCCTACTCAGAGCCTGGGGGCTTCCTCCATCTGTCTCTGTTCTCCGTGAAAGTCCTCTCATCATTTCCACTACTGTGAAAACTGTCTTTCAGTTCTTAAAACTGCATTTTCTTTGTTGTGTGTATGCATGTGTCATATGTATCATGTGTGAGTGTACGTGCATGTGCAGATGCAGGTGTGTGTGCATGGCTGTGGAGGCTGAAGGTTGATGTCGGGTCTTCCATTATTTCTCAGGAACCCAGCTGCAGCATTGACTAGAGTGACTGGCTGGTGAATGCTCAGGATCTGCTTGTCTTCCCTCCCACCTCCCTCAGATGTGAGTGACCACACCTGGCCTTTATATATATTTTAAATATATGTATTTATGTGCATTAGTGTTTGGCCATAGGTGGCATGTGGGTGCTAGGACTTGAACTAGGGTCCTCTAGAAGAGCAGTCAGTGCTCTTGATCACTGAGCCATCTCTCCAGCCCCCATGCATGCACACCTGACTTTTTACATGGATGCCAGGAATCCAGACTCAAGTCCTCAGGCTTACATAGTCAGTACTTTGCTGACAGCGTCATTTTCCCAGCCCCAACACTGAATTTTCTGTCTAAATTTCAGTAACTCCATTGTTGTATGGAGGAGCGGGCTGCTTCCCGCTGCCTAACTGGCTTACACCCAGGCTGGTAGGCTGCTTGTAGTCCCAGCCACCTGGTTAGCTTATGCCCAAAATAATCACATGGAAATCTGTATTAATTAGATTACTGCCTGGCCCATTAGCTCTAGCCTCTTATTGGCTAACTCTCACATCTTGATTCAACCCATTTCTAATAATCTGTATGTCACCACGAGGTCGTGGCCTACAGGGAAAGATTCAGCATGTCTGACCTGGCAGCCTCATGGTGGGTGGCTCTCTGCCTCTGCTTTCTTCCTCCCAGAATTCTGTTCTGTCTTCCTCACCTACCTGAGTTCACCCTATCAACTAGACCAAGGCAGTCTTTTTATTTAACCAATGAAAGTAACACCTAGGCAGAAGACCCTCCTACACCATTTCCCTCTTTTCTGTTTAAACAAAAAAGAAAGGCTTTAACTTTAACATAGTAAAATTACATATAACAAAACAGTTATCAAGAAATAATTACAGTTATAATATTTATATCTATTTTATCTTTAATCATAACAAAGGAAAACTATAACTAACCATTCTTCAACTCCATCAAAGACTCCAGAAGGATATAATATTACCTAAGTAAACAAGAAGTAGGCAACTTACAAAACTCTAGAAATGATAGAGACATCTCGCTGCCTGGACAGTCACCCAAAGTTCTTTTGTACTGTTGGGGCATCCATCTTAAGCCTACAGGCCCATAGTATCCAACAGACATTTCCATGAAGCAGGAAATTCCAAAGACAGTTCAGTCACTTTCTTTTGTGTTCTGCAGAAAGTCTCACAGACTCTTTCATGAATCAGGAATCCTGAAGGACCATCTCACCTTGAGGCAAGTTCAGCAGTTCTCTCTCTGCAGGTTCTTCATGTCCAGTTTATGCAACAGTCCAGGCAAGAGAAGTTTCTTGCTCAAATGGCTAACCAACTCCATAAGGAGCCTCTTTGATGCCCATCTTCCTCTTGAAGTAGATTGGTGCTGCCAGGAGCAGATGTGTCTTATTGTCATGAAAAACCCTAAGTTATTAAAACATTAAATGCCATATTCTGTAGTCTTTGAAAGATATGAAGAATGCCTGTTTAACTGAAACATATCTATGTACATCTAGAAAATCAACTAACATGACTACAAACTTGACTATTATAGATGATTATCTATTAACCTATATTTCTTAATTATACATTACATTTTTAAATGAACTACACAATCACAATACCTTAATCAAGATCAGAAATACATATAACAAGATTGACCTTAAATTTATATCAATAAACCAAGATTTATACCAATGCAAATTATTCATATCTATATCATCTCCCCCTTAAATGTAAAAGAACATTTATAAACAATATTTGGGAATATGGGCGCAGTTATTTCTCTCCAAACTGCTTCATGCTGTATGGGGCGCTGTTATTTAGGTCTTTCATGGTGTAACCTGTCTGCTAGGTTCATTTCAGTCATCAGTTGAGTGAAGTAATTTTCTGAAGGTGTTCATAGTGATCTTTGAGGAGGGTGTGGTTTATCATACCATATTGGTCTAAATGCAATCCGTAGGGTCTCATCCTCTGTGAAAACAAAAGAAGAACCTCTTTTCCAAAGCACCATATCCTTAAACCCAAATTTGTAAGTCATGATACCTTTAGAGCATATATGCTGGTTCAGTTTAGCAGACCACACAATGAAATATCTCTCTGTATTTAGCTCCTTCACAGTCAAAAAATTCAAAGAAAATACAATATACAGAATCTAAACTCTCTGTGAATTTTCCATTTTTATGTGGCTTATTTTTCTTTATTTCTTTTAATCTATAACTATCTGTACTCTGTCTCTTTAAAGACTTTACCCTTTTTTAAAGGCATTAACTTTATTCTCTATATTCTTTTTCTTCTTTCTCCCAAGCCTACGTATACCCATCCAACACTGTGACCCATTTAGAGGTCTTTTATGTCTGAATCTGTCCTATTGTGAATCTGTAATTCTTTACTATCAAGGAGCACATCTTAAAATGCTGAGCACTCTTTAAAAATTTAAGTTGCACCATGTAGGGGTAATATGGTACCACCTGTTTCCTGCCCAGTCTAAACCTTAACTGTGCTGTTATTATGATAATTATGACAGTTCCTGTCTGAGTTCAGCACAGTTCAGCATGGAGGAGCAGAGCCGGATCTGCTCCTGCCTCAGCCATTTGGTGCCCCTGAGCCGCACACAGTTCCAGGCACACAGCAGTCCACATTGCCATCAAGCAAGCAAGGATTTTACTCACAAAACCCCATCCAAATGCTCTGTCTCCCGCAAGAGACAGAGGTCACGCTAGGAGCATAGCCCAGAAAGCTGGTGTTTAAAACTGCCCGACTTTTTTTTCTTCGCCTCCAGGTAGTAGCCACACTCAGCACTTTAACTCTGAGAATGAGCTTTAATCTGAGTTACAGACAACTCTGCCAGGCAAAGCACTGCACAGCCTGGAAACATCTCTGTGTATGGTGGTGGGAATCCGCCATGCTCTCCTGCCTGCTCAAGCCTGAGACTGGCATGGTCTCAGCTACTTTCCTCCCAATCCCAAGTGGACATATAAACACCCAGGCCCACAAATACACCATAGCCAGAGTTTGCACCAGTGGCAGGGCCCAGGAAGCCACGTTTTAAAACCACATGGCTTTTTTTGTACAGCTGTTGAGTCAGGAAATCTTTCTGCAGCATGCCCTAGAAAACAGCAAAAAGCTGTGTTAAACTCTGTTTGTGTGTATGTGTCTAGAATTCCTTTTCAAACCCTCTCAGGTTTTATGTGGAGTTCATTACCACATTGGAGCACCACTCTGTTGTAAGGAGGAGGGGGCTGCTTCCCGCAGCCTGACTGGCTTACACCCAGGCTGGCGGGCTGCTTGTAGTCCCAGCCACCTGGCTAGCTTATGCCCAAAATAATCACATGGAAATCTGTATTAATTAGATTACTGCCTGGCCCATTAACTCTAGCCCCTTATTAGCCAACTCTCACATCTTGATTCAACCCATTTCTAATAATCTGTATGTCACCACGAGGTTGTGGCCTACAGGGAAAAATTCAGCATGTCTGACCTGGCAGCTTTATGGTGGGTGGCTCTCTGCCTCTGCTTTCTTCCTCCCAGAATTCTGTTCTGTCTTCCTCACCTACCTGAGTTCACCCTATCAACTAGACCAAGGCAGTCTCTTTATTCAACCAATGAAAGTAACACCTAGACAGAAGACCCTCCTACACCAGTCCATGGCTGGGTTATGCTTTCAAGCAAAGCTGTTGAAGAGAAAAAATAAAAACAACAAAACCACAAATTCAATTTCTCTCTCCCTCCCTCTCTCCCTCTCTCTTTCTCTCTCCCTCCCTCCCTCTCCCTCTCTCTCCCCTCTCTCCCTCCCTCTCCCCCTTCTTTTCTCCTTCTCCCTCCCTCTTCCTCTCTCCCTCCCTCCCTCCCTCTTCCTCCCCCCCTCTCTCTGCCTCCCTCCCTCTCCAACTTCAGTTCCTTTCCAGTTTCTGCCTCCCTCTGGCTACTCCCAGTGCTGGCAGAGTACTTACTATATCTTGACTGGATCTCCAACCACTCGGCCATTGGTAGAAATGTAACCTATTTTGCCCGCTTGTTCATACTCTTGGGTTGCAGACAAAGGCTGTCTCGGCTGCCTGATTGTTAACTGAGAGTTGAGTATTCCTCGTGAAACACGTATATGGACCTGGGACTCTGGATCCTGGCATATTTTCTCCAGAGAAAAGGCTCTCTCGCTTCTAGGGCTTCTAGCGGCAGGCAGAGAGAGGCAGTCACCTAGTCCCTGTCAGGGAGGATCAAGATGACCCAGCATCAGGCTTCATCTGTACAATTTCATTGTGAGTTTTAAACTATGAACCCAGTTTCCTCAACAAACAAGACTCATCACGCCTTGCATGTCTGAAGAGAGTTTTGAAGGTTGGTGTTCAAAGAACTTGTTCATTCCAGCTATGAGGTTAAAACTACGGACTCAGACTTGTTTGTCAAATATCCTTATCTGAATTTAACATATCTTTTCCAGTGTAACTGTATCTTCTCTCCTTTTATTCTGGGCTAGAAATAGTTGAATGCTAATGATCAAAGACTTGCTTGTACTTAGGTCTGATAAATTTCTGCTCTCACCTTTATTGTTTTCCATTCCGAGTTTTTCTTTCCATCTACTTGATTTCCATTTATTTACCTTGATCCTGTTTTTCTCTTTGTTAAGTTGGGAACTTAGATCCTTAATATGTTTGTCTGTTTTGATGTAAGTACTTGATGTCATGAGCCCCCCAACTACCTCGTAGGCTGTAAGTGCTTAGCGCCATGAGCTACCCTAACGACCACACAGGCTGTATGTTGGATATATCTGTTGTTGCTGGGGCAAAATACCTGACAGGAAACAAAAGTTTTTAACTGAAAAAAACATTTTTATCATACAACAGATTCTGATTATGCTTTTCCCCTCTTCCCACTTTTCCCAGATCCTTCCTATCTCTTCACCCACCTAACTCATGTCCTTTCTTTCTCTTTAGAACACAAACAGGAAGACAAATTCTAAAAAAAAAACAATCCCCCTCAAAAAAGGAATACACACATAAAACAAACCCAAGCCCACAAAAAGTCAAAATCAGAAATCAGAATATACAAGCAAAAGACCAATAAGACAAAACAAACAAGCAAACAAAAAACCCAAACAAAGCAGGAGGAGACAAAAGTCTACAAAACCACCATTGAGTTTGTTTTGTCTTGGCCATCTGCAGCTGGGCCTGAGGACTACCCTGAAGTGTGGTAAATACACCCAGTGAGACACCAATCAAGAAAACTAATTGTTTTCCTTTGTAAGAGGATAGCAGATAGCTTCTTGGTTAGGGATGGGAGTTCCTGTCCACTCCCCTTCTCAACACTGGAACCCTGTCTGACTTGAACCTGTGCATGCTGCCATGGTCTCTGGGAGCCCATATGTGTCAGACTGTTGGGTCTGGAAGATCATTTCCTTGGAGTCATCTCTCCCCTCTGGCACTTACAGTCATTCAGCCCCCTCTTCCACATAGCTCCCTGAGCCCCGAGGGGAGGCACATGATGGAGACAGCCTATTTAAAGCAGTGTTCCAAACTCTCTCACTCTCTGCACTGCTTAGTTGTGGAGCCTGTGCTGATTGCCATCTACTGCAAGAGGAAGCTTCTTTGATGATGGCTGAACACTACCCTATGAGTATAGCAGAACAATAGTATTCAGTTTTCCCCTGGTCCCATGGTCTCTCCAGTCTCAGGTTCCTGGCCACGGAGCAGCATCAGGCATGGGGTCCATCTTGTAGAGTGGGACTTAAATCAGACCAGAGAGTGATTAGTTACTCTCACAGTATTTGTACCAGCAGATCTTGTAGGCAGGACACTTTATAGATGGCGGGGTTTGCAGCTGGGTTGGTGGTCACCTTTCTCCTCTGGTGGTATGCAGAGTGCCTTCTAGTACCACGAACACTAGTCTGCAGCTGACAGTTCTAGTCTCTGCACCAGCTTGACTTCTCTGTTCAGAGCTGTCTTCAGCAATAGGGTGTTACCATCAGCTTACAGAGAGCCATCAATAGTCTTGACAATACCCCGAGATACTTAGCTTTTTCCATGGAGACTCTTGGGTCAATGACTCAACTCAATGTCAATTGCTGGCACTGGATGTTTTGTTTGATGGTGCAAGATGTCTTCCCCTGATAGGAAACAACTTAAAGGCCAGTGAGATGGTACAGCCTGACAACCTGTTTGACCCCCAGCAAGTTCCAGGACAGCCAAGGCTGTTACATGGAGAAACTCAGTCTAGAAAAAACATTTTTAAAATGTTGATATAATTTATTTCATTGTAGTTGTATTTTATTTTATTTATTCTCTTTTGAGACAGGGTTTCACTGTGTATTCCTGGTTGACCTGGAACTCACTATGCAGACAAGGCTAACCTTGAACTTGTATTTTAAGGGGGTTGAGACAATGTCTCATTATGTAGCTGTGGCTGTCTTGGAACTCACTATGCAGACCAGGCTGGCCATGAACTCACAAAGATCTGCCTGCCTCTGCCACCTTAGTGCTATAATTAAAGGTATGTGCCACTACACCTAGCATATTTTAATTTTTATAAAATTCAGTTTCTCAGGGATTCTAAGAGCCAAATCCAGGGCTGTACTTGCTCTGCCAATTGAACTACATATCTCTAGCACCTCAATGACTTCCTAGGTAGTTAACATGTCCCTCACAGTTCACGACTCCTGTTACAACCATCTGGGAGAATGTTTTAAGTTTTTATATTTCTTCTCAGCCTTCTAATGATATTTCCTTCAATTCTATTGTAATCTAATAAGATACTTTATTAAAATTTAATTATTTTAAATTTAGTAAGGTTTTCCTCCCTTAAGATATTTTTTATCTTGGTGAAAATGTCACGTGTCCTTGAAAAGAATGTATATTGGTTTGATGTTAGGAGATATATTTTTTAAAAACCATTGGCAAGGTGGCAGAGACCTTTAATCCCAGCACTCAGGGGGCAGAGGCAGAGGCAGTAAGACCAGCCTGGTCTACATAGTAAGTTCCAAATCAGCCAGTGAGATTCTGAGTGAGATTCCATACTTTAAAAAAGGGAGGAGTTTACAATTCAATCAGGATTAGGACAAGTTTGTTGATAGTGCTGTATGTAATCTTTCTGTGCTCCAGCTAGTCCGACTATTAATCCCACCAACTAAGAACAAGACCACTACCACAGTTTAAAGCCAAGTTTGAAGCAAGCTTTGATTAAATGCTGGCCAGGTAGATGGGCTCTGGCCAGGTTCATAATCAGGTTCCTACAAAATGGCTCCAAATCAAGTTTTGCAAGGGCTTAAGAAGGAAAATCTATAATTCATTGCATTTGCATCAGGTCCAATCAGGGGCAATCATGCATCCTACCATATTTCCTGGCTATGTACCTCCCTCCCACATGTGATCAAGCACATCTGGTGCAGATGTGTCAAATAAACTTGTTTAGGGGAGTGAAAAATCTCCCAAAAACATTAGCCTCCAGAATTTCAGGAACTATATGTCCTTGGGCAGGGGGCTTGCAGATCAGAGGCATTTTTGTTATATGGATCTCTAAGGCATAATAATTAAAACTTTAAATGTAACTTTGACTGTCACATTCCCCCATTGAATTGTATCCTGAGTCAAATCCTTGACTCTGTGATGGGTACCTGTTTATATTGGGTCTAATAACCATCAGCTTAATGGTACCCAGACAGGAATTATCATTTAGTTAAGGCATCATTGATGCAAGAGCCAGCAGCAGTTAGCAGAAGCAGAAGGGCCTAAGGCCCTGTGTGGCTAACATTAGAGTTACTATGTAGAAGGAATCTGAAGTGAGAATGGGGACCAGATATTTACTTCTTCTCAGGTCTCCTCTTTTGCAATAAGTTTTTTCAAGTACAGTCAGATTATTTCTAATGATTGCTGAGTGGTTTGTATAGAAACAACAATTTTCTCTTAAAGTTATACAATGAACCTCTCTGTTTTACACAGAGCTGGTTAAGTGCCCTATGATACTATAGGACTATTTCAGCTAATGAATCTTCCTATTGATAGATCTGGGTATACTTGATTTAACAGGAACATTTCCTGATAGGCCAATCGGCATAATAGGTAGCTATTTTGTCCCCTGTGCCAGGGAATTTTCTTTTGATCTAAAATTCCAGCCTGTTGGAAGACAAGAGGTGACATCCTCTTTTTTGTAACTACTTCCTGTCGAAACAAGGACACTGTTGTCACTGCCCAGGAAGGCTAGGATGTTAGTCAAAGGCAAGGAGGGAATTCAAGCAATGGGCATTCATCAGAAGCATCTGATTTGCTGATCCAGCTAATAGACAGGGAGCAATCACATTGGCTGGACTGGTTCAGATCAGCCTTTAGCAAGTCCAAAGCTCACAGTCAGTAACTGATGCTTGGGTGTGTCTGTCAACCAAGTGGGAATCTTTTCAGACAGATAGGGACTAGGGACAGAAGTTAAAATTTAGGAACTTAAAGTAAAATCCCATATCTGGAACTTTCAGGCCCCTATTCCTAGTAATTGAGGAAGGGAAAGGGTCCAATCAATGACCAGGAGAGAAAGAAATACCATCCTCATATAGACAGGTGGGGAAACTCAAGCTGTACTTATCTGGAGTCCTTTTGACCTTGAGAAGTAGATTCAAGTCTCCCTCGATTCTCTAAAGCTTACATGATTTTTTTTTAGTTTACAAAAAGACATTATAAAGTTTTAGATATATTGGCATAATTAATCTGTAGTGAAATCCACATTGGTGAAAAAACAGGAAACAGCAGGAATTGCCTGAAAAACAGCAGGAGTAGACTAATACCTTTGAGACCTAGCAAAAGCTATAGATTTGAGCTAAAAAGCATGAACAGAGAGCCAGATACAGATTGGACAGAGATGTCTTTGGCCTGATGAGAAGCATCTTTTAGTCTATATTTAAGACAACCAAAGGAAATTTAAATCTTGAGCTTATGACTGAATAATAAGTAGTCACTGTTCTACCAACTTATCAGAGCTACACTGATCAATGTTAAAACTCTGATCTTTTGAACCTTACTGTAACAACAGCATAAACCTTAACTCACTTATTTATATCTTTACTACTTGCATTTACATCTTAAATTGCTTTCTAAGACACTCAAAATTTACTTAAACTTTCACATCCTCAGACCTTCATATATCTTGATCCTCAGAACTGACATAGGCTCTCATATCCTCAGAACTTTATATACCTTAGAATATTTTCTAATACCCTCAAAACTCACATAGACTTTAACATTCTTTCTTTCCATTTAATCATCTATCAGAGACACAAGATTACTGAGATCAATCATTTCATGTCATATTCCATTAGTGGAAAGTTACATCTGAAACCTGTTTATCTTTTAATACAAAGCCTTTTAGCAAGGAATACCTACCTATCTTTTCTCAACAGGATACCTAGCAAGCCTTGTTATTTACATATGAAATGAGCTAACTAAACGGCTGCAGCCTTGAGAAAGAACCTGGATGCCTGCTGCTGCTAAGCTAACCAAACTATAGTTGGCCTAGCTGTCAATACCATCAGAGATCCAAGAAGGATAAATTATAACAGAAAATATAACAAATGGCCTGTGTATCAATTAAAATGGCAGAGACTAGCTCATTACCCAGATGGCCATCCCAGGTTCCTGTGGTCTCCATGGCATTTGGGGCAGAGGTACCAGGATAGCATCAATTTTTGACCACCAGGTCCAGGTGAGAAGTTTTCCTGTGGAGGAGGAACAATGAGGAGCCTGATCTTACTTTATCTAGGCAAAGTGGGACAATCAATTCTTCAATATCCTGCTTATCCACAGTTTGGGGAGGGTCCTGGTGGCAGGTGAGGCATTGGGGCAGTCTTGTTCAGTTGTTAGTGTTACCATGATCCAGGTGGAGTAGTTGTGGTGCCCTGTCACCTTCTTTGAAGACCTCAGGATCACTACTAGGAGCTGGGAGTCTCTTTCTGTCATAGTAAAGTCTCTTTATTAAGTAAGCTCTTTACTAAGTCCTTTATTAACCAATGATATTCACAGCATACAGAGGGGAATCCCACATCAATCTCAGGCTTCTTATTAACTCTTACATCCTACATTAACCCATAATTCTTGTCTGTGTCAGCCACATGCCTTGGTACCTTTATCAGTGAGGCATTCTCATCTTGCTTCCTTTGCATCTGGGTGACGACTGCAGACTGAGCCTTTCCTCTTCCCATAATTCTCCTGCTCTGGTCACCCTGCCTATACTTCCTGCCTGGCTACTGGCCAATCAGCATTTTATTAAATCAATACAACTGACAAATCTTTACAGGGTATAAGACCATTGTCCCACAGCATGTATGTGTGTATATGTGAGCATAGTTTGAATGTGTGTATGTATATGTGAGCACAGTGTCTGTATGTATATGCAAGCACAGTGTGAATGTGTTTGTATATGTGAGAACAGTGTGAATTGTGTGAGCAGCATGAATGTGTGTGTATATATGTGATCACAGTGTGAAGATGTATGTATGAGCTCAGTGTGAATATATATATATATATATATATATGAGCACAGTGTGAATGTGTGTGTGAGCTCAGTATGAATGTGTGTATGTGAGCACAGTATGAATGTATATGTGAGCTCAGTGTGAATGTGTGTGAGAGCTCAGTGTAAATGTTTGTGTGAGCTAAGTGTGAATGTCTGTGTGAGCTCAGTGTGAATATATATGTTCACAATGTAAATGTGTGTGAGAACTCAGTGTAAATGTGTGTGTATGTGAACACAGTGTGAATGTGTGTGTGACCACAGTGTGAATGTATGTGTATATAAGCTCAGTGTGAATGTGTGTGTGTGATCCAGTGTGAATGTGTGTGTGTGATCCAGTATGAATATGTGTGTATATGAGCACAGTGTGAATGTGTGTGTGATCCAGTGTGAATGTGTATATGAGCTCAGTGTGAATGTGTGTGTGAGCTCAGTGTAAATGTTTGTGTGAGTACAGTGTGAATGTCTGTGTGAGCTCAGTGTGAATGTGTGTGTGTTCACAATGTAAATGTGTGTGAGCTCAGTGTAAATGTGTGTGTATGTGAGCGCAGTATGAAATGTGTGTGATCACAGTGTGAATGTGTGTGTATATGTATGTACAGTGTGAATGTGTGTGTGAGCCCAGTGTGAATATGTGTGTGATCTCAGTATGAATGTGTGTATATAAGCACAGTGTGAATATGTATGTGAGCTCAGTGTGAATGTATGTGAGCACAGTGTGAATGTGTATGTATGTGAGCACAGTGTGAATGTGTATGTGTATGAGCTCAGTGTGAATGTATGTGAGCACAGTGTGAATGTGTATGTGTGTGAGCACAGTGTGAATGTGTGTGAGTACAGTGTGAATGTGTGTGAGCTCAGTGTGAATGTGTGTGAGCACAGTGTGAATGTGTGTATATATGAGCACAGTGTGAATGTGTGTGTGAGCACAGTGTGAATGTGTGTGAGCACAGTGTGAATATGTGTGTGAGCACAGTGTGAATGTATGTGTGTGAGCACAGTGTGAATGTGTGTGAGTATAGTGTGAATATGTGTGTGAGCTCAGTGTGAATGTGTGTGAGCACAGTGTGAATGTGTATGTGTGTATGTGTGTGAGCTCAGTGTGAATGTATGTGTATATGAGCACAGTGTGAATATGTGTGTGAGCTCAGTGTGAATGTGTGTATATGAGCACAGTGTGAATGTGTATGTGAGCACAGTGTGAATATGTGTGTGAGCTCAGTGTGAATGTGTGTATATGAGCACAGTGTGAATGTGTATGTGAGCACAGTGTGAATGTGTATGTGTGTGAGCACAGTGTGAATGTGTGTGAGCATAGTGTGAATGTGTGTGTGAGCTCAGTGTGAATGTGTGTGAGCTCAGTGTAAATGTGTATGTATATGAGCACAGTGTGAATGTGTATGTGTGTGAGCACAGTGTGAATGTGTTTGAGCACAGTGTGAATGTGTGTGAGGTCAGTGTGAATGTGTGTGAGCACAGTGTGAATGTGTATGTGTGTGAGCACAGTGTGAATGTGTGTGAGTATAGTGTGAATGTGTGTGTGAGCTCAGTGTGAATGTGTGTGAGCACAGTGTGAATGTGTATGTGTGTGAGTACAGTGTGAATGTGTGTGTAAATATGTGAATACTGCTATGGTGCATGTGTAGAGGCCAGAGGGCGACTTGTGGAGATGGGCTCTTTCCTTCTGGCCTGAGGGACTTCAGGCTTGGTGTGGGATCATCTCACTTGCCCTCAAACATTTTTGTTCAAGGCAGGGTCTTACTGTGTAGCTCTGGCTAGCCAGGAACCCTCTATGTAGACCAGGCTGTCGTCAAACTCCCAGAGATCACCCTGCCTCTGCCTCTGTGTCTGTACTAGCATATTTTTTTAATTCTCTGTATGGATGTATGTGCATGCTTTTGTATGAATGAATGCAGGGGCATGCATGCTACAGTACACGTGTTGTGGACAACCTTGGATATTGGCCCCTGTCCTCCACCTTGGTTGATCCGAGTCTCTTTGTCTTTTTCCACTGCATAGGCCAGTGCATAGGACTGGGAACTCTCCTTCTCCACTTCCCATCTCACCATGGATGCTAGATCACAGGTACCCACACTACAGTCAGCTTTTACATGAATTCTGGGTATTTTATCTCAGGTTCTCACACTTGCAAGGCAAGCACTTTCACCCACTGAACCACCTCCCTAGCTCCTTAAGATTCCTTAGGAAAAAAATTGATGTTTTCTCTACCTTATATTGCATATGTTTGATTACTGTCCATCTATTTTCAAATAGTATTTTTGCTTTAGTCTAGATGTGGTGACTTCTACAAAATGTTCATGTGTTAGGGGCCTGGTGTCCATGAGGTAGAGATATTTGGGGATGAGGTAGGACATCACTGGAGGAGCGAGCCCTTAGGGAGTGCCTTCTCCTTGGCTTCCTTCTTGCCCCAAGGTAAGCAGAGCCTATCATCTACCACACACTCCTGCCTCTATGACGTTCTGTCCAAGCTGATGGGATCAATGGCCATGGGCTAAACCCTCTGATAGCAGAAGCCAAAAATAGTACCTCCCCATCTTTAAGTTGCTCTCTCAGGAATTCTGAGAAAAGTAACAATTAAATTGCTTCACGTATAGTGCCAAGTTCACGCAGTAGCACCCTCTCATTTCTGTCCCCATCTATGTATTTTTTCAAATATTTATTTATTTATTTATTTATTTATTTATTTATTTTGTATACAATATTCTGTGTGTATGCCTGCAGGCCAGAAGAGGGCACCAGATCTCATTACAGATGGTTGTAAGCCACCATGTGGTTGCTGGGAATTGAACTCAGGACCTTTGGAAGAGCAAGCAATGCTCTTAACCTCTGAGCCATCTCTCCAGCCCCTGTATTTTTCTCTCAAATATTTAGCTTTTATATATACTGCAAATGCACAATATATTGCATTTTATTTTCACTTTAATTGATGTTATTTCCATTATTATTTCTTTTTTTAAATTTTTATTTATTTATTTTAAAGATTTATTTATTTATTTTATGTGCATGAGCACTCTATTGACTTTATGCCAGGATAAGGTGTCAGATCCCACTAAAGATGTTCAGAAGCCACCATGTGGGTACTGGGAATTGAACTCAGGACCTCTGGAAGAGCAGCCAGTGCTCTTAACCACCGAGCCATCTCTCCAGCCCCTCCATTCTTATTTCTTACTGAAGATCTTAATTGTCTGTGATTCTCGTACCTAAAAACTTCTATCATGTCTTTCGTGTGAAATATGCCGGTAATAAATTTTCTGTGCTTCCTGTCTAAAAACATCATATGTCTCCTGGATATTTGAAGGGTAATCTCAGTAGGTAGCTCATTCTGGGTTATAGGCATTTCTCCTAATATTTTGAAAGAGATGACACTCAAGGCTCTGTGTTGTGTCGTTTCTGCTGAGAAATCTCCTTCAGTTCATCTCTGTTCCTCTACATGTAACGTGGCTTTTATCTGTTGCCTCTATGATTTACATTTTTCTTTCCATCTTTGTAAGCAGTCTGAACATAAAATAACTTTTCTTTTTAATTTTAATTTATTTATTGTATGTACATGTGTGTACCATTACACACCCGAGGGGGCCAGAGGAGTTCATTGACCACCTGACCCCGCTGAGATGGGGTCTTTCTAGAACTAGAGCTAGGCCGGGGGCCAGCAAGGCCTGCTGGTCCGCCGTCTCTGCCCTCACAATACTGGCTTTCCAGCTATTTGTGGCCGTCAGGCAGGTGAGAACTGCAGTTTCTAACTCAGCCTCACACACAGCAAGCGCGCTTACCCAGCGAGTTGTCTCCCCTGCCAGCTTTCACTTTTTCTTCTTTCATGACTTTCTTTGCTGTCATCTGAACTCCTTGGAGCTTTGATTTCTCTTTCTTTTTCTTTTGTCTTTATTGTTATTATTTTGTCTTTTATTAATTTGGAGGTGATTCCCAGCCATTATCTCTTCAAGTATTTCTTATAACCTATTTCTTCTTTCTCTTGTACTTCTGGGGAATCTAACTCATGGCTGTTAGGCCATGGGATGGTCCTTCAGCTGTGGGCTTCAGTCCTTTGCTCCTTTCCCTGGAGCATTTGGTGAGCTCACAGTGCTTTAGCTCCTCTCCCAAGCTGAACTTGGTGGTGATGCATGTGCTCATACATTTTCCTTTTACAGGTGTTCCAAGCCCCATACCACATGTGTGCCATTGTCATCCCAAACTAAGAATATTGACCAGTTTTCTCCATTATGTTCTATAGTTTCCATGCATCCACCTGGGACCATTTTCCAGACTGAGGAACTGTTTTGTTTGAAGCAGGGTCTCTCTATGTAGCCCTGGCTGTCCTGGAACTCAGCATGCAGGCCAAGCTGGCCAAAACTCACATTAAAGGCATGCACTACCACACCTGGCAAGGAACTATTCTTTAATTTGAAAGGCTCTGACAATGAAAGATTTCAACTTTTATTCATTTCTTTTTTGTGGTTGTTGCTGTTTTCTGAGTCTCACTATGCAACCCTGGCTGACCTGTAGACCAGACTTATAGACACCCCCTGCCTTTGCCTCTCCACTGCTGGGATACAGGGTACAGCACCATGCCCGCCCCTGCAATGCTGTCACTTTGCTTTAAGTTTTGCAGGCTGTTTTTGTTGTGTGTGGCACGCCAGCTCATCAGGCTGTTATTTTTTTCTTCGTTCAAGATTTCACCCCACTGCCCCTGGTCTTGGCGCTTTCCTCTGAAGTCATCTTATTATTCTGAGGACGTGTTTCATCCTGTGGTTTGTTGAAATTCCTATGCCTTGAGTTATTCTTTTAAACAGTTTTGAAAGAAAAAAAACCCAGCCATTATCTTTGCATGTTCATGTGTGTGTGTTTGTGTATGGAGGCCAAAGAACCATCAGTTGCCTCCCTTGACTAGCCCCACCCACCTTATTTTTTGTAATCAGGTCTCAAGGCATTGGTAGCTCCCCAATTACAGGTCCCCTCCCATGCCTGGTTTTTTACATAGGTATTGAGGGTCCAAACTCATACCTTATGTTTGCTGGACAAGCCCTCCACTGATGGAACCACCCCTGTCCCATATTCTCTTTAGTTATCTCTCCTTTGCTTCTACACTGTTCTCTCTCTTCTCTCTCTAGAACTACAACTGCACAGTTACACCTATCTGAATATTTTTTCTGACCTTTTCTATTTCATATTCTTCTAGCTGCATGTAGACTGTTACTAAGCCCACTAAATGAGGGAGGGTTGGTTTTGTTTTTGCAGCCCTAGGCATTGAACCCAGGGACTGCATGAGCTACACCCCTAGCTCCTAAAATTTTTTAAGTTTTCTGTATTCTTCATTTTGTATTTTTTGTTTGTTTGTTTGTTTGTTTTGGGTTTTGGTTTGGTTTTTTTTTTTATCGAGACAAGGTTTCCCTACATAGCCCTGGCTGTCCTGGAACTCATGTTGTAGACCAGGCTGGCCTAAAACTGAGAGATTCTCCTATCTCTATCTCCTGATTGCTGGGGTTAAAGGCATGTGCCACCATTTCCTGGCTCCTTTCATCTTTGCAATATTTTGTACATATTCTAAGTTTCATGTAATTATGCTTAGAAATTTCAAATATTTTTGAAAACTTTCATTTTGTTCACCTTTTCTATAATTTTATTTAATAACACTCATTATTTTGAAATTATCATTTTGTTAGTCTAGTGTCAATTTCTCTGTTTCAATTCCTTTGTTTTATTGATTATGAATCCAACTTAAGTTATGGTGTCACACATTGTGTGTAAAAGAACTATAGAGGCGATAGATGGAGATTTGCCCAGGCCTGTGCAAACAGGCTGAAGAACTCCCTGTCTGCCTCCACAGCTCCCGAATGCAACTAGGTTAGAGCTGAGTCCCTGTAATGAATGGCAGCTTATCTCTGCTGCATGCCTGTCCATGGGCCGTGGTCCTCATGAGCTTCTGATGGAAAGAGTGAACAACCTTTATCTCCCCAGTGCTGAATGACTGACAGATCCACCTCTCTCCTTTGGAATTTGGGCTTAGATCTTTAACCTTGATGGGGTGAGCATCAGTGTTTGAATAGCTCACTTCCTATTCTTGAACTAATCACAATGAAACTGTGGATTTCACCCTCTTCCAGAAGTTTCTGGCTCACCTACTCAGCTTCCCTATATAGCCCCAGAATTTTTGTTTTTTAAAGTCTTAATGGGAAACACTAGCCTATGCCCAGGTTCTCTGCAAGAACAACAAATGCTCTTTACTGCTGAGCCATCTCTCCAGCCCCTCCTATCTTTCTTTTCAAGAGTCAATGTGTTTCCAGAAAAATGGGAGTTCTGTGTTCCCATCTTCCTGTTTTATGATCTCGTCTCCCCATTCCTGTACCTCACCCCCAAGGGAAAATCTGTATTGCATTTGTAATTTGTGGATTGTTTTGTTGTGTTGTTGTTGTTGTTTTTGGTTTTGAGAGTTTTGGGGGGTCGTTTCAAGATGGGGTTTCTCTGTGTAGCCCTGGTTATCCTGAACTTACTCAGTAGACAAGCTGGCCTCAAACTCAGGGATTAAAGATATGTGCCACCACCTGCCCAAAATAATTTGTGTTTTTAAAATATCTCTTCGGTAAGATGTAACACACATCTATAATCCTGGTACTTGGGAGGCTGAGGCCCCAGCTACATAGCAAGATCTTGTCTGAGAACACAAACATGTCCCCCCAAACCCTTTTTAGTAGGATATAGTTTGAATATAATGGAATTCCTTTTTTTGATGTGGGATTCTGCTCTGTATGCTATGAATATGTTTTATTGCCATGGGTTAATAAAGAAACTGCTTTTGGCCAATGGCTTAACAGAGTAAAGTCAGGCAGAAAATCCAAATAGAGATGTATAAAGAGAGTAGGCGGAGTCAATAGATGCCATGTAGCCACTGAAGGAGACAGGTACCTGGGAACCTTACCAGTAAACCACGAGCCTACAAAATAATAGGAATGGGTTAATTTAATATGTAAGAGTTAATAAAAGTTAGTAAGAAACCTGAGATAATTGTCCAAGGACTGTTTTAATTAATATAGTTGCTGTATGATTATTTTGGGTCTGGGCAGCTGGGAATGAATAAGCAGCCTCCAACTACAGAATGATTGCCAACATCGGGCAAGAAAAATAAGCCATGTAAAGATGGAATATACACAGAGAGTCTGGATTATGTATACTATTGTGTTTTCTTTAAATTTTTTGACTGTGAATGAGTTAAGTACAGAGAGACAGTTCATTGTACAGACTGCTAAGCTAAACCAACATATATATTTTGACTTAAAAAATGGGGTCTAAGGATATGTTGCTATGTAAAAAGAGGTTATGTTTTTGTTTCCACAGAAGATGAGAACTTGTGGATTCTTTCCAGACTAATGTGGTTTGATGGACAAAGATCCCATGAAAGGTCTCCATGAACCTCAAAATTACTTTGCCCAACAAAAAGCAGGAAGCAGTTTGGAGAACTACACCTAAATTCCCAAATATTGTTTATAAATATTTGTTTACATTTAAAGGTGGGTATGTTATAGAAATGTGCATTGGTATGATCTTGGTTTATTGATACAAACTTAAGGTCAATTTTGTTATATGTATATTTCTACTCTTGACTAAGGTATTGTGCTTGTGCTGCTCATTTTAAAATGTATAATTAAGAAATACAGGTTAATAGATAGTCACCTGTAATAGTCAAACTGTAGTCGTGTTAGTTAGGTTTTCTAGATGTACAGAGATATATTTTAGATAGATAGATATTCTTCAAACCTTTCAAAGACCAACAGAATATGGCATTTAAAATGTTAAAAAAAATTAGGACTTTTCTTGACAATGAGACACATCTATTCCTGGCAGCACCAATCTACTTATAGAGGAGGATGAATATCAAAGAGGTTCCTTATGGAGTTTGTTAACCATTTGGGCAAGAAATTGCTCTTGCCTGGACTGCTTGATATTATGCTGTATAAACCAGACATGCAGGACCTACAGAAAAATGACTGCTGAATTTACCTAAAGAAGGTGAGACAGTCCTTCAGGGTTCCTGTTTCGTGAGAGAACTGCCAGAAAATTTCCAAAACACAGAAGAAAGCAACAGATAAACTTTGCCAGTACAAGGCATAAGAGATCTTCGAATTTCCTGCTTCATGGAAAAGTCTACCAGATACTATGGGCCTGTAGGCTGAAGATGGATTCTGCAACGATACAGAAGAATTATGAGAGATCTAGTCACTCCACATCCTTGCCAACGTTGATGTTATCAATCTTTTTATCTTTACTGTGTCATGGTGTGTCATTATAATATTAACTATATTTATGAGATGACACTAAAGCTAACCATTTTTTTCATGTGACTGCTACCATTTATAAGTCTTCTATGAAATTTTTCCTCAAACTTCCTGCTCGTTTTTGTTGGGTTACTTATCTTGTTATCATAGTGTAAAGAACTTTATCATGGGCACAACACTCTTCAATTATGTTTTTTTTTAATTCTTAGTTTATTTTTTTATTTAATAATAATATTATCATTTTTGTATGTGTGCACATATGCATGCCATGGTGTAGTGTGGAGAATAGAGGACACTTTCTACCTTGTTAGGTCCTTCCTGAGCGCACATAGTTCAAGGTCATATTCCCTCTTACGTGGGACTCTATAATGGAGTCAAAGCATGATTATTTATCTATCCTCTGATGGATTATTGGGATCAGGTGTTTCCTGTGTTCTGTTCGGTCTGCAGTGAGCCTCTTCTTTCCTTCCTTACACATGCACATGCTCTCTAAACTACACACCTTGGCATTTCTTCCAACTTCCTCTTTAGCTATATTTATCTCCCTATTTAGCTAATGTACTGAGTTTCACATTTGAGCTCTTTAAATTTCCAAGATCACACAGGGTGGTGGTGGTGGTGCACACCTTTAATCCCAGCACTTGGGAGGCAGAAGCAGGTGGATCTGTGAGTTTGAGGCCAGCCTGGTCTACAAAGTGAGTTCCAGGACAGCCAGGGCTACACAGAGAATCCCTGTCTCAAAAAAAAAAAAAAAATTCAAGATCCCTTAGAATTTATTTCATAACAATCTATTCTCAGATTACAGGTGTACTATCTTCTCCAATCTCCCTGGGTTAACAATTAGGCTACCTTAAAGTCCTCAGTTCATGTTGCTTTCTCTTTTTTATTTTGGAGAGCAGGTCTAGGCTGGTGTTAGGCCTCTCCCTCCCAGACACTGGGACAGCAGGAGTGCGGTGGCTGTCCTCCCGGCACAGGGCTTACCCAGGCCTTCACAATTCCGTTTGTCCTCTCAATGGGCATCTTAGTTACTGTTCTAGTGCTAAAGAGAAACCGTCCTGAGCACGCACTGGGAACCAGTGCCCCTGCCTTTCAGATCTAGAGTTTGCTCTCAGTGCTCTGAGGAGCAAGGGCAACCTCTGCCTGCTCATACTCAGGATGGCTCCAGGCTCCTCTGCTGGGCTAGATGGCCCTTGGTCCTCTCTACTCTGGTGCAGGGCACTCCCAGAACCAGCCTCACTAAGCACGAGACCTCTCTCCTATATTGCAGTCTGTAGATGCCTCTGCCAAGACATCTCCTTCCTTCTTTCCGAGATCCCACAAAGTCTCCAGCTTACTGCGAACTCTCTTGATTTTTCTTTTACCAACTGTGAATACATGAGTATGTGTGTTTTTTCTTTAGAAACTTTAAAAAATATACATTTATATATTTACTTGTGTGTATTGGAGGGGTTTATGTGTACCATGATGAATGTTTGGTGCTCATATCATAGGGCAACTCATGAGAGTTGGTTCTCTCCTCCCACCAGAGAGACAGGGACAGAATTCAAGTCATCAGATTTGTCAGCAAGCACCTTTATCCACTGAACCATCTTGTGGGCACCACAAGTTCCTTTCCCTACAGTAATCATAGATTCAGTCAGACTGTGTACCCAGTCTTTTGTCTAGTTTTCCAGCTGCCTCCCCTCATAGAGTCTCACTGTGTTGCCCTGGTGGGCTTGGAATTGCCTGTCTGAAGCACTCCTCCTTCTCCCAGCTTGCCTAGGCTGTCCTTGGCCACACCCAGCTGTGCTCTTCCTCTTGAGACCTCACTCTCCACATTCCTGGCTTTCTCTTTAGCTACTCGTGTCTCTCTGTCACTGAGTGTGGCCCCCGGCCTCTTTCACTGCGACTCCATCTCAGGGCTTGTCATCTCTACTCGTGTCTCTCTGTCCTGGTTCTAGAAAGCCCTCTGCCCCCTCAGCCCCCTGATCTCAGTGATTGTTCCCTATCAGTGCCGGGCTCTGGCCCCACGGCTGGCTGGCTCTGGAGCAGTTTGTGGGTAGGGGATCCCCAGATTGCTGCAACGTGGAACAAGCATTTCCAACACATGCTCTCGCTGGCAGCCTGCCACCACAGCCCACTGCCTGCCAACATCACACTTCAACTTAAAGAGGGAAAACTGCCAGACCAATGTTTTAGCTACAGCCCTGTGTCACGGCTGCATGGGGAATCTCGCAGCAGCCCCTGCCAAGAGCTGGAGCTGTGAGGGGGACTGGAGAAGGGGCCTGGGCTGCTGGATGGTGCTGGGGATGGAGCCACCACCTTCCTGGCCTCTCTGCTCTAGGTAAAACTTCCTGGACTTTTAGCCCAATCTGAGAGCCTAAGGGCCTCCTTGGGATGAAGGTCATTCCCTGCCCAGCCTGTAGGCAGTTTGCCAGGGTCCTGCTTCCCGTCCTCTTTGTTTCTCTGCATCCTGTGTCATCTCTGGCACGTCTTCTTCCTCTACAGGTAGCCCTGAGCTGTGAGCTCAACAGCTTCACAGGAAGGATCTAGAATCTAGTGTAATGATGGGTTTTCCTGGTTGGAAGATAGAAATGTCAGGAGTCTGTGTGGAAGCCCTCATCTTTGCCATCGAAGAACTTGTTAAGTAGCCACAGTGATCCTGAACCATCCTCCTGCCTATACCTCACAAGTGCTGGGATGGTGGGCGTGTGCCACCATGCCTGGAAAAAGCTCCAGTCTTGCCTAGAATATATCCCTTCCTTCATGTGGTGTCATCCTTGCCTTCGTAGACCACAGCCACCTATAAAAGCATGCATTCCAACAATGGGGATGGCTCTTTGCATAGAATGATGGAAGCACAGGTCACAGGTTCTTCCATGGTGGGTACATCATCATGTTCTGGGGATATCCCCCCTCTGCCTACGTGCGCTCTTTCTGAGCTCAGTTCCTGTCATAGGGGGACCTTTCTTGTCAACTCTCCATGCTCAATCTGGGTGTCCCTTTTTCTGAGCAGTCTTTTCATCTGTCCATAAAACGCCACGCACTGTGGAGGAGCAAGCACAGCTTATGACTCCCAGGTAGCCTCAGTACTCAAGGATGAATTATTCTAACCTAGCTAACGTGGGCACTTCTGTATACTCACACACACACACACACACACACACACACACACCTGTCTACCTAGGAGAGTAGCAGCCACCCGTGTGGGAGCATCTGCCAGTGGGAACACCAGGATATTCCCAGCTCTGCTGATACCAATGTGTCCATCTGTCACCTTCTCAGGACACCTGGAAGACCTGGAAGGAGCAGGTATCAGTGAGGGTAGCAGGAGAGGAGGGGCCAGAAGGAGCAACCTGATCAAACTGCCAGGCCAGGGTAAGTACCAGCTGCCAATACAAACAGATAAGCACTAATAATCATACCCTCAGAAACCAGCTTGCCTGTCCCATTTTCCTGGGGACACCACCTGCACAGCTGCTCCTAATCAAGGGCCATTTAATTCATTCCCAGATCATTGTCTGTACTAATTGTCTTAAACAAACCCAAGTTCATTGCACCTTATTCTCAAAGGGCCTAGAAGACTTCTAATTACCTGTAGGTGGTTTTCCTTGCAGCCTATCTTCATTAAAGAGCACAATATGTTCCCCTAATAGGTTTCCCATTAAAATCCAATGGGTTCCCATCAAAATGAGTTATGTCCTCAAAAAATCCACTAAAATATATTTTAATTAAAGTGAATTAAATATTGCATATGTCTGTGTCAGCCAACAGGTTGTAACTGGGGCTGATCCCAGAAGTAAAGAGGAAGTGATTTGGCAAAAGGCTCACAAGGGGGGTGAAGGAGTGTAGAGTAAGGGATAATGCTGGCTTGGCCATTCCTGGAAGGAGGACTTTTAGCAAAGTCTCCGCTGGCTTGGCCATTCCTGGAAGGGGGACTTTTAGCAAAGTCTCCTTATCAATTTGAGCTTCAGTTTACACGTCTCCAACATGCTGATTATAATCTTTAAAGTTACTTTTAGCAAGATGAAATGATAGACAACAATAAGAAGGTTCACACGCACAAAGATGCACTATGTTATGTAATATTTGCAAGTCTTGTGTCATCAGCTCTAGGAAGCAATCCACACCCCATCTCAATAGTTTGCACTAACAGACCTTTATTATTCACAAAGACCTGGCACACGCTATGGTCCCATGGCTTAAGTCACAGTCCTTCTCTGGGGCATCTCTCTGAAGACAGACAGCAGAAGCATAAGAACTGCCTGAGCCACGTAACTGTGTTTAGAGCTTGTGTTAGACACTCAGAGGCTATGCCAACGCTTTCCTACCGATACAGCTCTGCTCTGCACGATGCAGAGGACTGCATTCTTGCCTCCATGAGCAGGGCAAGGGTGTGGCTAGATCTCTCACAGGGAAAGGAAGAATAACTGTCCATAATAAAGCATACTCCACAATCTTATCCCTGGGCATAGCAGTGTCTTCCAAGCTGCCTGATGACTAGAACCAGCGGTGGAGGATGAAAATTTAGACAGAGCTCCTAGATCTCTATGGAGGGCCCTTGTAACCTGTTGTTGTTTTTTAACGTTATCAGATCATAGGGGCCTGAGAATCAATAGCTAAAGCATGAGGATCTGAGTTCAATTCTCTCAGACCTATGAAGAAAAACCAGGGCTAGCTGCAAGCACCTGTAAGCCTAGTTCTGTGGGGACAGAGATGGGAGGATCCCTGGGCTGCCTGGCTACCAGCTGAGCTCTAGGGTCAGTGAGAGACCATGGATGAAGGGAATGAATAAAATGTGACAGACCGGGCTCCCGAAATCTTCCTCTGATCTCTGGGTATGTGCATCCACACATCACCACACCACACACATAGCATTGTAAAGAACCACCATGCTACATTCTATAAAACAGATAAGAACAGGGTTTTTTAAAAAAGTAATAATATTTTTATTGATTATTTGAGAATTTCATATAATGTGTATAATAATGCATGGGTTTTTTGGGGTTTTTTTTTTTTTTGAGACAGAGTTTCTCTGTATCTTTGGAGCCTGTCCTGTAACTAACTCTTGTAGACCAGGCTGGCCTCGAACTCACAGAGATCCTCCTGCCTCTGCCTCCCAAGGATTAAAGGCATTTGCCACCAGCTAAGAACAGGACTTTTAGCCAGGCGGTGGTGGTGCACGCCTTTAATCCCAGCACTCGGGAGGCAGAGGCAGACGGATCTCTGTGAGTTCGAGGCCAGCCTGGTCTACAAGAGCTAGTTCCAGGACAGGCTCTAAAAAAGCTGCAGAGAAACCCTGTCTCGAAAAAAAAAAAAAAAAAAAAAAAGAACAGGACTTTTAAGCAATTGAAATTTCCAACTGTTTTCACAGAGTGTCGTCACAGTACAGTTTTCTGAAGAGGAATCCAGACCCTTGTTTGTAAAATGAGTGTATGAGCTAGAGTTACTGACACAGGCCTAGTCAGCCTCACTAAACACCTCCTTATTTCTTTGTTTACTTTCAAAAAGGATTTGTATGTCAGTGTTTTGAGGTCAAGCGAACCTGATGAGAAGGGACAGTTTCTTCAGCCATTTCCTGACCTTCCCCCAGCCTCCTCCATAATCAGCGTCCGATCACAGTGACATAATAAGCCTACATCAACATATTTTTATCACTCGAAGTCCAGAGTTTGGCGTAGAGTTTGCTCGAGGTGGTTTCATGGGTCAGACATGTAGAATGACACTGGCTCACCATCGTGTTCTCGCAACCGATGGTTCCATTGTCCTAATGCCTTTCTGTGCCCGCCCACGAGTCCCCCATGTGGCTGTTCAGTAATAACAGCAATAGTGACTATGAAAATGTCCAGAGCTGTGCATTGGAACAAATGTTAAACTCTAGCTATGTCAGCGAGTGGGTGAGATGCCGTGAAAGTCTGACCCCCCCAGACCCATCATGGAAGGAAAGACTGGACCCCCAAAAGTTGTCCTCTGTCTTTCGCATACACACTGTGGGGTGTGTGTGATTGCATTCACACACATGCAATAACAATAAACAAAGCAAAGAAAAATAGGATGAAATTCTGATAATAGCATACACCATAAAAATATGTAGCAGTCCCTGTGTAAGGGTTGTAAGGGAAGAAATCTATGTAACAAATGCGGTGGCTGATGACACACCAGAATCCTTGGGAATAATCCTTGGCTCTTGTCATGTGTTACACTCACTCGTAAAATTTAAAAAATTCCCAGGGCCTTGGCTCATCTCTTGGAGACTCTGATTCCATCCATCCGGTTGGGGAGAGCATGTCAGTCAGGCTTTCCAGATCTTTCCCCTGGGAAACCTGATTTGAAAAGCCACTGCCCTAGAACCACTTGTCTATGTACTGTCCTCAGGACCGAGGTTCAGTTTCGCTGGTCAGAAATATGTCATCTCAGGCTCCACCCTGGACCAGAGCAATCAGAATCTGCCATTTCATAAGACTGTGTGCACAGCAAGCATGAGACGGCCACCGTCAGGGGCTGCACCGCCCCTGCCAGCCAGCAGTGTGTCCCCAATCGCGCGGCACAGTGCTCAACAGTGAGCACATCTTCAGCCTTGGATAGCTTTTGCCCCTCTTGGTTTCCTCTGTGGGTCCCTGCACTCAGTCCCCTACTTTCCATTGTGGAACCTCCAACAGCATGAAGACAGCGCAGCACTGGACTCTTCCCATCTCTTCGCCCTTCATCTTTAGTCACCCCCGCCTGATCCCATGCTGCTAGATGCCGTCTACTGAATGGCATCCACGTTGACTGCTGAGTGCAAGAGGTGCTGGGAAAATGATTGTCCTCTGTCAGGAGTAACTTCAGGGACATGCGACTCGTGTAGCTCCATATCTGGTTTAATACCTTGGTGTCACTGTCTTGAAATTGGCATTTTTCAAGCTTATTACATTTACTTATTTATTTGTGTGTGTCAGGAGGGTGGTGGTGGTGCGTGTGTGTGTGCCATAGCAAATGTCCAGAAGTCAGAGGACACTTTCAGGAATCATGCTCCCCTTCTACTGTGTCAGTTCTGGGGACTAAACTCAGGAGCCAGGCCTGGCAGCAAACATCTTTACCTACTGTGCCATCTCACATACCCATGAAGTTTGAACAATGGTCTCAGCATCCTCGGTTGGCACTGGGTTTGCACTTGTAATAATCTGTATTAATTTGTTCTACAAATGGTATCTAGCGTTGACCTTTTCTTCCACAAAGATGCTGAGATGGGGAGACACCTGTTGAAGAAACTTGTAGTCCATAGGTGACAAAGCTTCCCCCACAATGTTCTCCCCACTCCCAATCTATGTTTCTTTAGCTTCCTCCCTATTGACAAACTTCACTCTTACCAGCACACTGGCCATAATCTGTTCCTCCATGTCTCTGTTCTGAAACATATTTTGCAACCTTGTGCCATCTCTCTATCTCAAACATCACTTTTCTGGTCTCCTGCTGAAATACTTGCAATTGTTGTTTGGTTGCTTTGTGTGGGGGATATATATGTGTGCAGGTGTGCTCACCTGTCACGGGAATGTTCAACATCAGGATGTCTCTCCTCAGTCACCTCACTCTAGTTTTTGAGTCATGGTCTCTCACTGAATCTGGAGTTGACTACTTTAGACTGGTAGCCAGTGATTCCCTAGCATCTGCCTTTCTCCGCCCCCATTGTTGGGATTTCTTGGCACTGGGGATCAGAACTCAGGTCCTCATGCTTGTGCCATCTCCTCAGTCCTCCTGCTTAGATAATTTTAACTGGTCCCCTGCTCTCTCTTGGCTCCAGTGGATCTAGAGTGATCCAGTGAGTGGAGAGGTCAGATGTACTATCTCTTAGCTGCAGTCTTAGACGGCGCCTAATTGTTCCAGGGCCCTCTCTCGTTTCCTCCTTCCTGCCTTCCGCAGACTGAATGTCCTACAATCCTATCACCTCTTTGACCTTTGTACAGCTATTTCTCCTCCTCTTAGGCCACTCCCCCTTGCCTTGTCTGTATAGTTCATCTTCCACGAGGCTGAAGTTGAGGTTCCTGCATCTCTTAGCCCCTCAAGCAAGGGAGAAGCTTACTACCACTGTGATCCCTTTGTTGGGAGCTGTCTGACTGTGCCTTATCCTTCCTGCAGTGTGTCAGGGTTGCTGCCCCAGGCAAAGAATCCCTTTTCCCAGCTCCTCTGGGCCTTTGTTTCCCAATGGGTCATGTTGGAGCTGACTCCCTTCCCAGTTTTGCATCCAGTGCTGTCTGCCCCAGGAGTCATGGTGAGAACATTGGTGGGAGCTGAAAGTGAGGAATCTGGGTTGTGCTGAGAGAGCTGGTTTAGCAGAATGCACTGTGCACACTTAAAAGTGCTTGCTCAAACTCCTCAGGCCTTAACAGCCACACCCTGGACACAGTTGAGCCAGCTCTTCTTCAGGACAAACCTGGCTGTGTGGTCCCCTAAGCCCAGGCACCCGAACTTCATATGTTGGAACCCATGCCCAGATGGTATCTGGAGGTGGGCACTTCAAGAGTTCATTAGGGATTAAATGAGGTCACAATGTGGGTCACCTAGGATGACCCTGTAACAAGAGGAAGAGAGGTGTGGCATGCTTACCTTGTCTTAGCATGGAGTATGTTAACATGCAGAAAAAAAAGACCTCAGCTGATGTCAGTGCCACGCTCTTGGGAATCCCAGAACTCACAACCATGAGTTAGATAAAGCCGTGTTCTTTAGAAGTTATCCAATCTTGGGTGTTAAGTTATAGTAGCAGAAAATAGTGAAGAGACCTGATTTCCCAGCAAGAGGCACAGCCACAAGCCCCTGTGCCCACATGGTCCAGACGGTGCTCTCGAGAAGAGCACTTGAGCCTCTGCCTACCACATGGGACTCACTGCTGTCTTCCGACAAAGGCTAAGCTTCTAGAACAGCTGTTCTCTTCCCTCAGGGATGCTGAAAGAGCAGACTCAGCTGGTTTCCTGTCTCCTCCTCTGCTCCTGTGGGTCACCAGCTATGCTTTTCTGTGACCTGGAGAGCTCAATTTTTCTAAGTGAACTCTGAATATTGACGTTACTGGTTGTTTATCCAACATTTTAATAGTTACTATGGTAATACTACTTAATTAAATCAATGCTTAATAAATAGCTGCTACTTATTGGGTAATTTTTGTTGTTATTCTAGTCCATTCACAAAAAGCATAGATGGAGGGAGACCTTCTGAAACCAGACCTTCATTGTATTCGAGTTCTCACGTCCTTAGGTTCCATTCTGGGAAAGAGGACGGTTGCCTTTTGGCTTTGGTGACCTTTTATACTTTTGTACATGGCTACCGGTGTAAACTGCTGGCCTTTTGTTTATACAAAGCTAGAGTGACAGGAACTTACAAGATGTCCATAGCCTGTCACCCTAGTGAAAATGTCACCACAAGAGGTCTGTGTTGCCCTCGGGAGAAAACAAAAGCAGCCTTTGGACCATGCTCTACCACCTGCCAAGTTTCAGGCATTCGTTCATTCATTCATTTGTTCGTTCATTCATTCATTCATTCATCCATTCATTTATTCATTTGTTCGTTCATGCTGGGCACCCTGTGCAGGCTACAGGGAGGTTCAGTGTCAGGCAGGGCAGTCAAGGCCCTGTTCTCATGGAGATTATGTTCAAAAGTAGAGACAGATAAAAATCAAGCCATCAAACACAGGTAATTATCAACCTTATTAAGTCTCCAAAGGAGAAACAGTATGTGGATGAAGAACAGAGGAGGCCGATGTGAGACTGTAGGAGGATCAAAGATGTCTAGCAGTTGGACCTGGAAGATGAGAGGGCTCAGCTCGTGTGTGAAGGGCCTGAGGCAGCAGGAGGCAGCCAGTGGAGAGCGCTCACTAGAGGTGAGGGGAAACTGAGAGGCAGATTAGAAAAGACCTTGTGGGCCTTGGCAAGGATGGGGATTGGGCTCCTAATGGCTCAGTCATCACAGGCCTCCAAACCTTTGAGCTGTGACAGTGAGGAACAGGCCTGATGCAGGACAGGGGACTTAAACATGTGCTGAAGGAGTGGGTAAGGCAGGGTCTTCTGGGGGAGTTGGGGGACAGCAGAAAGGGCTCTGGAGCTGGGGCCGGGAACAGTGAGGTATGGGCCACGAATGCGGAGGAGGAACAATGGGCAGGACAGAAAGGACAGAAACAGAAGCACTGACAGGGGCATCATGGGATGTGGGGAAGTGGTGGGTTCACGGTGGGATCCGAGATTGTTCTCAAGTCCTGGCAGGGATACTCTAGCAAACCCCAAGCTCTTGAGCAAGGAATTCAAGAGAAGGCCTTTATGAATCTGAGTCACTCAGGACAATTCTTTAGCAGTTGCTAATTAAGCATTTTTATATCAAACATCCTCTCGATCTTCAAGACTGCCTACATGGTGGAGGACTCTGATCTACGGAGTAAGTTCCACGCAGCTAGGGCTACATGGGGAGACCTTGTCTTTAAACACAACAATAGGCAGAGGCCACTGCCTACTTCCTAGCACAGCAGAGATGTTATTCACTAGCAGACAGTCTGACCCAGAGTCCTGTTCTGGAGATGCACACCCCCAGCATGCCTCTTTGAAACTCTGGACCCTGACATCTCCTCTGTATGGCACCTCTGACAACCCCTGTCCACTGAATTCCTGACATTGATGAGGTTGTTCCAGAAATACACCTTGAAAGACAGACTGTGAGTATGGCTGGTATGAAGAATTGATCCCAAGAGGTGTTAGCAGGAAGTGTCAGGGGGTAGGGACAACCCTAGTGTGCTGAGAAACAGGGGTAGGCCAAGGAGCAATTTGTGTTCAAGCCCTCCAGAGAGCTCTGGGAAAGTGGGAGGCCAGGAGAAACTGCACCAACTCAAGGTCGAGTGGCTGAGGTACTTCCAGGGCACTGGCTCCCCCACACTGTTAGCCTGCCCCAGCCACATCCCATCAGCCCATGGACAAGAAACAACTTAAGGGAGAAAGGACTTCCTTTGGTTAAGGACTGAGGGATAAAAATCCATCCTGCAGAAAAGGCAGCCTTTCTAGGTTACACCTGCACTGTCTGCTCATGAATGCCATGAGACACTCATCCTCCTGCACATCACTTGACTTCAGGGCTTTCTAGTGCAAACCTCTATAGCTACCTTACTCTTGCATTCTTCATGTTTACAAAACTAGGAGAGTTGGACATCTTTTTTTTTTTTTTTTTTTTTTTTTTTTTTTTTTGGTTTTTCGAGACAGGGTTTTTCTGTAGCTTTAGAGCCTGTCCTGGAACTAGCTCTTGTAGACCAGGCTGGCCTCGAACTCACAGAGATCCGCCTGCCTCTGCCTCCCAAGTGCTGGGATTAAAGGCGTGCGCCACCACCGCCCGGCTTGGACAACTCTTTTGATTTCTCTGAGTCTAGTTTCCTCATCTGCAAAACAAAGACCTGGGTTCCCATAGCTGTGACATTCTAGGACCTAATTTAGCACACCTCAGTTGGCCCGGATTGGCACCTGGATTACTGGGTGAGTCCTTCCTTCTTATCTCAGGACAGAAACAGTATTGAAGGGTCTGGGCCTCCCAGGGAGGAAGTAGAACCAGAGACCTCTGTATCCCCTACACATGCTCACACAGACACACACACACACACACACACACACACACACACACCTACCATCTGACTGATGGAAACCTCCACAGATGGGGCCTTGCCAATGACTCAGTCTTCAACTTATCTGATTGTCAGGGTCAATTCTTAGAATTTGAGAGTCACTCTCTTGCAGCCATCACTGCAGCCTCATATCACAAGGCAAGTTTTAATTCTGCCCCTCAACCACAGAATCAGGAGAAAGAAGATGACAACACTTGTGGTGTTCTTGGAAAAGTCTGGGCTGGAAGTCTGAGGGGCCAGGGTAGACCTCAAAGGCTGAGAGAATGAGGACCAGGCAAGTCATGGGGAGAGAATAGATCTGTGACATGCATTTTGGAGATAAGCTCTGGGTTCTGCCAACTGACCTGTGGGAGCTAGGGCTCCTACAGTAGGTATCTTTGCCTCATTTGTGAATAAAATAGTCAGGAGTTGCAGATAAAGTTTCTATCCTGCCTGGTCCTGCAGCTGTTCAGTCCCAAAGAAACATAGAGAGGCTTATAATAATTATAAACTGTTTGGCCTATTAACTCAGGCTTATTATTAACTAGCTCTTACAACTTAAATTAATCCATAATTCTTGTCTATGTTTAGCCACATGGCTTGGTACCTTTTCTCAGTGCAGCATTCTCATCTTGCTTGCTCTGTGTCTGGCTACTGACTGATTCTGTCTTTTCTCTGCCCAAAACTCTCTAGTCTGGTCACCCCACCTATACTTCTTGCCTGGCTACTGGCCAATCAGCATTTTATTAAACCAATACAAGTGACAAATCCTTACAGTGTACAAGAAAATTATCCCACAGAAGTTCCTCTTTTTTTCTTTCCAAAACAAGACCCTGAATCTAATCTCCTTTGTTTAGCTTTTCCCCTGACTATTGTACATAACAAATTGTAACCAACACTCTAAACAAAGACAAATATCTATAACCCATTTTTGGGGAATGTGGGAGTAGTTTTCTAGGCTACTTCCTGCTAATTAGGAGTACTGATAATTATATGGGGACGCAAAGAAAATTTAGGAGTATGGTCAAGTCCTGACTGGAATATTCTGTGAGGCTTGGTCATCTCAGCCAGCAGTCTTGAGGCTGTTCTGGATGTGGAGCTCAGAGGAAACTGCAACAGAGTTGCCCTGAAATGTTGGATCATCTGGGCCATCTGTTCCCATTGGAGATTTTTCAGGAGATCTTCCTTGAACAAATCTTAATTTTCTTAGCCAAGAATGAATCCACATCCTTTCATTTCCTGTGAGAACAAAAGCAAAACCTCTTCTTCAAAGTAATATAACTTTTGACTTAAATTTTGAAGTCAAGACATTTTCAAAATATATATGTTGGATTAATCCTGCAACGTTTATAATCAAATGCCTTTTAGTAGCTGCTGCTCCTTCCTCAACTGTCAAACTATTCAAAGACAACACAATAATATACAGCATCTGGACTTTCTGTGTATTTTGCATCCCTATGTGGCTTTTTTAAAACTTTATTTCTTTTATTTTTATTTTCTAATTTTTGGGGTTTTTTGAGACAGGGTTTCTCTGTATATCTTTGGTTGTCCTAGAACTCACTCTGTAGACCAGGTTGCCCTTTAATTCACAGAGATCCACCTGCCTCTGCCTCCTGAGTGTTAGAATTAAAGGCAAGTGCCACCATGCCTGGCTACTCTATTTCTTTTTTAAGGACTTTACCTTTTTCTTTTCTCTCCCAAGGTATGGATATTTTTAAACACACTGTAAAACTGTTTAGAGGTTTTTTCATTGGAATTTGTCTTTACTGTATATCTCCTTCTTTTTCTGACCATATGAGTCTTTAATCTGCTAAGTGATATGAGTAGGATTAAAGTTGCAGGTTTGGTGGCTGGATCTACCCCATTCCTTAGCTTTTTGAGAGTCTAGCTTTATGGTGGAGATTCTGGTGGGAGTCAGATATATTGCCACATCTCTGTGGAGTTTCGAGGTTCATGCCACCACCAAGAAGCCTGATGCTGGCTGCTCATAAATACTATTTAAGCATTTGGAGCCTCTTAAAAGAATTGTGAGGCTTTTGCTGCTAAGGCTAAGTCAGGAAGCCTCTCTTAAAGGAGCCATGCCTCTGTTTGCTGCCAGCAAACAGAGCCTACCAGAGTAAAGATGGTTACCAAGAAGCTGTGCTTGACTCTGTTCTTGTCTGTCTAGGATCCTTTTTAAAAAATCTTTCTCAGACTTTATGTGGAAATGCTTGCCAAACTTTTGGGCACCATTTATAGATGGAAGTTTCTGTCCTACCTGGTCCCAAAGCCATTCAGTCCCAAAGAAACACACAGAGGCTTATATTAATTATAAACTGTTTAGCCTATTAGCTCAAACTTATTATTAATTAGCTCTTACAACTCAAATTAACCTATAATTCTTATCTATGGTTAGCCACATGACTGGGTACCTTTTCTCAGTGAGGCATTCTCATCTTGCTTCCTCTGTATCTGGCTGGTACTACTTTCTCTTTTCCTCTTCCCAGAATTCTCTTATTCTGGTTGCCCCACCTATACTTCCTGCCTGGCTACTGGCCAATCATCATTCTATTAAATCAAATAAAGTGACAAATCTTTATAGAGCCCAATAGCATTATTCCACAGCAAGGATCCTCCTCCCAATTCCACTTTCTAGTGCAGTGGCTCAGTGTCCTTGTAGTCTCTACATGGCCCAGAAGAGAAGCAGACACAAGGGTGGGAATCAAGCTGCAGAGTGGAGCCATTGCACTAGTAGTTATGTCTAATCTTTTGACATTCTGACTTGTCATTGTCATCTATAAAGTTCACACTGAAGAACAATACAATACAAGGGGTTGGAGAAATGGCTCAGCAGTTAAGAGGCTGCTCTCTCAGAGGACCTGAGTTCAATTCCCAGCATGCATATGGCAGCTCACATCTTTCTGTAACTCCAGTTCCAGGGGATCTGGCATCCCCACACAGACATACATGAAGGCAAAACACCAGTGCACATAAAAAAAAATAAATTATAAAAAAGAAAAAAAGAACCAACTAATGTCTAACACACACACACACACACACACACACCTCCACGCTGCTCTGTTAAAGGATCCAGGATAACTGCCAACAAGTGCAAGTCCTTAGGTTTAATCTTTATCTCGTGGGGGTGGGATGGGGCTAATCTGTTGTAATTTTACAATGCCTGTGCACGTTACATAGTATTGTGCCATTTCATCGTGACAACATGTTAGATGGCTGCTTTTCTAGTCCTCCATTTCACAGACAAGAAAACGGAAATATGAACATGTCAAGTCACTGCCCCAAGATCCCACAGGTCAATGCCTGGCTTTATTCATCAAGGTTTAGGCTTGTATTCAAAGACGGGTCACCTCACATGTATGCATAGGAAGGGAAGCCTGTGGTCTTGGTGCTCAGAACACCTGGCATTCAATGAAAATGGACTCATTCATGAGCAAGTGACAGGAAGGAACCAAGAATGGGAAGCCTTTCTCTGCCACCACAAGTAACTGTGTGACCTAGCCTGGCCACAGTCACCCTCTTCTGTGAGATCCCCTCACTAACATCTGTTAGGAGACTGCCAGCCATCTGCCCCACGCTGTTCCCACTGTCCCTCACTTTGTTCCTCTCTGTGATGGCTTAGCCCTCACTTTATCATATTTTATGGGTAGATCACTCTATTTGTCAACACAGTGGCAAAGCTAGATGACAAATAGAGCCAACCAGTGACATCTCCACATGGCCTAGAACAGCAACATTGGTTTATACCACTAAATTCCCCAACCCTGCTGTAACTAAACACAGGTTCACTGGGGCATGGGAACAGGTTCAGTCAGGGACCTGTCCTAATCCACCCACCAGCAAGCTCCCATCCCTCGTGCTCTGGTCTTGCAGAGTATGATTTAAGAATGATGAGTTTTTTAAGTATCTTGAGAAACCCATAATTTTTCCAAGAGGTTTAACAAAACAAAACAAAGAACAAAAACTAAACAACAACAACAAAAAAACCACCAGTGATTAGTAACCCTTGGTAGAATGATGGCTAAGGTATCTTCCAACCCTGATCTCCATGATATTAGACACTGAGGGAAAACCTGTCATAACCTCCATCTAGCCTTGATAGTGCTGTTTTGCAGCTTTAATTTTAGGGCTGAGATCTGGCTCAGGTGGTAAAATGCTGCGGCATGAGCGTGGGAGTTAGGATCCCCAGCAGCCATGTAAATTAAAGCCATGCCCAGTGGAGCAGTTTGTGCCTGGAATACAGATCTGGGACGGCAGAGAGAGGAAGGATTCTTGGATCTCACTGCCAGCCAGTCTTGTCAAGTTGATGAGCTCCAGGTTTGGTGAGAGACCCTTCCTTAAAAATAAGATGGAAATTGCCTGAGTCAGACACTCAGCATCAGCCTCTGGCCTTCAGATGCCCAAATATGTGTATCCCCAGCACACACAGGAAATAAATTCCTGTAAATACACCTATACATACACTATATGGACATACATAGGAATATGTATATGCCTATATATACACCTGTACATACACTATATGCACACACACAGGAATGTGTGCACACCCACACACTATACAGACACATAGACACACAGACAAACAGGAATGTGTATATATCTGTACATACACATGTATATTTACTATATGGACACACACAGAGGAAAGTGCACACATCCATACATTATACAAACATGAAGGAATCTGTACACTATACAGACATATACACACACAGATAAATGTATATACTACACAGATACACACAGGAATGTGCATACTATACAGACATACACAGGAATGTGCACACTATACAGACACACACAGGGATGTGTACACTATACAGACACACACAGAAATGTGTACACTATACAGACACACACAGGAATGTGTACACTATACAGACACATACAGGAATGTGTACACTATACAGACATATGCAAGAATGTGTACACTATACAGACACATACAGGAATGTGTACACTATGCAGACACATGCAGGAATGTGTACACTATACAGACACATGCAGGAATGTGTACACTATACAGACACATACAGGAATGTGTACACTATACAGACACATGCAGGAATGTGTACACTATACAGACACAGACAACAGGTTTTATTTATTGAGTTTATTGTTTGTTTGTTGTAAAGAAGGAAGGTTTTCTTTATATCACTCTGCATGATGGAGAGACTGTCATGGTGCACATGGAGAGACTGGAGGACTTTATGAGGTCAGTTCTCTCCTCCCACCTGTATATGATCATGGATCAAACTCAAGCCACTAGGTTTGCATGACAGGCACCTTTCCTGTGAAGCTGTCTTAATGGCCTGAAGCATTTTGTTGTTGTTCAGTTTTTTATTTGTTTTGGCGCCTGTCCTGGAACTAGCTCTTGTAGGCCAGGCTGGCTTCGAACTCACAGAGATCTGCCTGCCTCTGCCTCCTGAGTGCTGGGATTAAAGATGTGTGCCACCACTACTGCCTGGCTCCAAAAGCATTTTAATTTCGAGTTCTCAGAGATGCTTTTCAGAATAGCGTTAGGCTTACACAGAACACCTATGTCCTACCCCAGCCACCACCCCACTACTTCCCATTCTTACTAACGTGTGACTACATTACATTTGCTTCAGCTGCTGAGTCATACGGATACACACTAACTCAAGTCCAGTGTTTCCATGGGATCCAGGTAGCATATTCTATATGTAGCAAAAATGTATAATGACTAACGAATACAGATTTAATGTATTCATTATGAGTAACCCCTGGTGGTATGTAGCAGTCATTACTGCATCATACAAAAGAGATTCACTACCCCACATCCCCTAGGTCCCACCTCTGACAGACACGGACCATTTTACTGTCAGTAAGATTTTGCCTCTTCCAGGATTTCAGGAGTTGGAATTATAGAATTAGAGTCTTTTCAGACCTGCCTATTCCAATGAGTAATTTGCATTTGAGCTTTCTTTTCAATGTTTAACTTCTGTTATAATAAAGTCATCATCATTATTATAATAAACATATGTAAATTTTCTGTTACCATGTTTTGTGTATGTTTGTGTGCACATGTGTGGAGGCTAGTGTTTGTCTTCCGAGACAGGGTCTCTCATCTCAGAGAACAGAAAGGTTGATTTGACTTGCAGTTGCAGATTAGAGTCTGTCATGAGGGAAAGGTAAGGCAGAAACTCAGAATAGTTAATGGTGTCACATCCAAATCAAGAATAGAGATAAATAAACACACCTATTTTGCCTTCCTGTTTTCTGCTTATTTACTCTTATACAGTCCAGGACTCTTAGCCTAGGGAATGGTGATGCCCACAGTGGATTGGGTCCTTCTACATCAATTGCTGGTCAAGACAACTCCCCAGAGACAAGCCCACAGGCTAAGCTGATCTAGATAATTCCTCAGCTGAAGTTTTCCTCTCAGATAATTCTGGATTGTAGCAAGTTGATAATTAAAAACTAGCTCTCATATCCACTGGGCTGGGAGGTCACCAACTCAGTTGAGCAGGCCAGCCGGCAGGTCTCTGGGTCTTCTGGCTCTGCTTGCCCAGCTCTGGGATTACAAGCTCTTGTTTCCATGCTGTTACATGAATACTACAGATCCAAACTCAGGTCTTCATACCTGCGTAGCAAGCACTTTCCAGACTGAACCCTCTCCCTACCACCCCGCTACAGCAATTCTAAGTGTATAGCACAGAGACATGAAGTCTATCTTCATGTGTGCAACTGTTACCATGGTCTGAGCTCAAGCTGGCACTGCATGCATGGTTACATTAACTCGCCATTCCTGTGGCTCATCTGTTGTTCAGCAGAGTAGCATTCCACTGTCTGGCTGAGCCACAGTGTGTTTACCAAGTCCCCTGTCAAGGAATATCTTGGTTGCTTTCAAGTTTTGTCAGTTCTGAAGAAAGCCGCTTCAAGCATCTACGCAGGCTTTCGCATGGACATGAATTTTTAAGTCACAGGAGAATGTGCAATGTTAGGCCTCTGACTTGATTTCACCAACATTACTGAGTAGAGAATCGTCAGAGCCAGGCCCAACACACCATGGAGGTTGCTTTTACTTAATTGCCATGACACCCCTGTGACCCAGTGCTGCTATCCCAAATTACAGATGAGCAAACTGAGGCTTGAGGAAATGGAAGTACACAGTTGTGTGGCCACATTCGCCCATCTCTGAACTCATGGGGTCTTTTGATTTGAAGATGGGAGGAGCTAGGGATAAACACTCATCTCTAGATTTTGCTCATTCTACTTCATTTTGATTATTTGCTCCTTGGACAAGATAAGCAGATCTGTTTTCTAGACTTGATGTTTTTCTGCCAACTTAGCGGCTGCACATGAGACTACTGATATTTTAATTATGATCTGCAGCTCCATAGTCAGCAGTCAGCGGCCAGCTGGCCACTCAGGCCGTGGCCTAGAGGGCCTTCCAGTCTGGAGCCCCAGCTCTGCCACCGCTGTGATGTGTACATTTACACTAAGTCTATTGCTCTATTCACCAACAAAGACTCAGAAGTCAGATGTGGGGGGGGGGGGGGTGAAAACCTGCTAGATAAGAAAAGCCAAGAAGTAGCCAGCTGACCTTCATTTTTGGTTAGAGACTCAGCAAGAGACATGTCTCTTCACTCGTCCCCAAATCAAAAGGAAACCACAAACTCAAGTTACAGCCCTTGCTACCCGTGTGGCTTTTCTATCCAAATTGCTGGCTTCTCTATGGCCAATTCCGGTCAGCTAGTCACTAGCTCTGCACCCTGATTCAGGGTAAGCTTCATTTAAACAGTTTCAGAGTGTCACAGTGCGACCAAAACTCCCCAACACAGTCCAGTTACGATAGAAGGGTCTCCTTTTCTTCACAGCACTCTTTCATTGGAATGACTCTCCAACTCTGAAGTCACAGCCTCCGTTTTTCGGCTAGCACAGGAGATGTTGTAGTCATTGTGTGTCCTGAGTCCCCTTCTTCACCTGGAACATGCCTGGGTCTTGCTTGGAAACAGTTGGCTGTGGAAAAACAACAGCCTCAGATGACAGATTTCTCTCCTCTTCTGCTGGTGACCCCATGACCGTGGAGTCCCCAGGAAGAGGATCCTGGTAGACAGCAACCTCTGTGGTAGCTCCCATGACAGCCTGGGCAGAGGAAGGCAAAGGAGCTCACGGGATCATGTGAAAACAACCTGCCAGAGACCTATCACCATCGGCTCAGCTCTCTCTCAGGCCCAGTCACAGGCTTCCCTGAGCTCCCACCAAGCCAGTTCCCTCCGTCCCCAAGCCCCCTTAAGTACCAATAATGGAAGTGCTTACTAGGCCCCGCAACACTTCACCCTTATCTTTTATTTATAGCTGACAAAGCTCCAAGCAGGAAAAATATAATCACACTTTAAATAATGGAAGTTGTAGGTATTAGAGCTAGGCGGGCAGTTACCGGAGCGGCAGAGATGTCTCCCCACAGACCTGACAGGGGCACACCGACTGCATTTTTAATTTTTAAAGCATATTTCTTCCCAAATTATTCTGCATTTCCGAGGAGCCGCATTTATGGGAGTGATAAATTACTGTAATAAAATGCCTCTTCTTCAGATATATAGGACAAAGCCTTGCTGTGCACAGCCCAGCTCGGGCATCCCCGAGAGAATGGCAGCAAGTCCCACTGCCACACTCCTCGCTTTAATTATTTGGCCAATGTGCCCTACATTTTTAATGCAGTCACAAGTTTTCTTTAAGCAAAGAATTCAAACAGGCCACCAATTTGTAGTGTCAGTGTTCATGTGAGGCCTTCTGAATGTCAGTGCAAGTGTGCACCCTTGGGTAGAGAGGCCTGTGTGACTGGAAATGTACCTGCCGTGTGTGTGTGTGTGTTTCTGGGAATAAACACACTAGTTAATGCCTGCTCACATGATCAAGTGTATGTGTGTGTGTGTGTGTGTGTGTGTGTGTGTGTGTGTTTCTAGGAATAAACACACTGGTTAATGCCTGCTCACATGAGCAAGTGTAATGTGTGTGTTTCTGGGAATAAACACACTAGTTAGTGTCTGTTAACATGAGCAAGTGTGTGTGTGTGTGTGTGTGTGTGTGTGTATGTGTGTGTTTCTGGGAATAAACACACTGATTAGTGCCTGCTCACATGGGCAAGTGTAATGTGTGTGTTTCTGGGAATAAACGCACTAGTTAGTGCCTGTGAGCATGAGCGTGTGTGTGTGTGTGTGTGTGTGTGTGTATGTGTAAACTGGTGGATTCCCAAACATACATGCATTTGTGAACACATCCTTGAGTGTGACAGGCGTGAATACATGAGCATGTTGTGTGCGTCTATGTGCATTAGATAGGCATGCCCAAGCCTCAGGAATCTTACGTTGCATAGGCCCATGTGTTCCTGTGTGTGCGCGCACTTGTGCATGTGTACATGCGTGTATCAGGTGTCTTCTTCAGTTGCTCTTCACTTATTTTGGGGGACATGGTCTCTGACTAAACCTGGACTCAGCATGGCCTAGGCTTTGGAGCTCAGTAGCAGAGCATGTGCTTAGCATGTGCTTGGCATGTGTATGTGTGGGTTCAGTCCCCAGTACCAAAACCAGAGCAAGGCTGGACATTCCAAGTGTAAGCTTCAGGTTCCCAGAGCTACTATAAGCTCAGCTGTGCCAGAAGGCCTCAACCCACAGGCTACATGCACCCCAGGATAGCTAGGAATAAGACCCAACAGAGTGGTAAATTTATTTAAAACATTATGGGGGAAATTGTGTGTGTGTGTGTGTGTGTGTGTGTGTGTGTAACTTCATTTATTGCTCTCAGTTTTGAACTTTGTAGAAGACAGCTTTGTCTTGTAACATCAAAAAGTTGGAGACTCATGTCAGGCAGTGGTGACACACCCCTTTATTCCAGCATTCCTGAGACAGAGGCAGGCAGATCTCTGAGTTCAAGGTCAGCCTGGTCCACACTAAGAGAGAGGGACAGAGAAATCCTGTCTTGAAAAACCAAAAATAAATAGATAGATAGATAGATAGATAGATAGATGATAGATAGATAGATGATAAATAGATAAATAGATGATAGATAGATAGATAGATGATAGATGATAGATAGATGATAGATTGATAGATAGATAGATGATAGATGATAGATAGATACTAGATAGATAGATAGATAGATGATAGATAGATGATAGATGATAGATAGATAGATAGATAGATGATAGATAGATAGATAGATGAATAGATAGATGATAGATAGATAGATAGATGATAGATAGATAGATAGATAGATAGATAGATAGATAGATAGATAGATAGATAGATAGATAGATAGATAGATAAAGTCTTTAAAGAGCGGCGACTCTGACTCCACACACTGTAGTTGGTTTTTCCTCTTTTTCCTCTTTCCTCTTTGGGGGGCCACCACCCAGCTCCCAAATAAACACACAGAGGCTTATTTTTTCTTATGAATGCCCAGCCTTAGCTTGGCTTATTTCTAGCCAGCTCTTCTAACTTAAATTACCTTATCTATATTTTGCCTCTGGGCTTTTATCTTTCTCTATTCCTGTATACCTTTCTTTACGTCTTCCTCCATGGCGTGCTGTGTAGCTGGGTGACTGTCTCCTAGCGTCCTCCTCTCCTCTTTCTCACTCCTCCCTCTCTTCCAAATTTCTCCTCCTATTTATTATCTCTGCCTGTCAGCCCCACCTGTCCTTTCTCTTGCCTAGCTATTGGCCATTCAGCTCTTTATTAAACCAATCAGGTGTTTTAGACAGGCAAAGTAACACAGCTTCACAGACTTAAACAAGTGCAACATAAAAGAATGTAATGCATCTTTGCATCATTACACAAATGTTCCACAGATAAACAATGCACCACATACATTATCTTCAATAATATTCCATAGCAGCCTGCAGCTGGGACACCATGGAAACTCGGGCAGTGGCAGTCGTCTCCCCCAATTCCAGGCTCTCCTAGTGGCAGGTCCCCAGCATGGATATGGACACAGGGCCTGGAAAGATGAAGGAATTTATGACAGATCACACAATGGCTGTCAGGGCTGGACTTGAACCCAGGTCTCCCAGCTGTAAGGCCAGACCTCCTGATTCTGCCAAGAACTGGGTCCTGATGGCTGCCCTGGGGACAGAGACAGCTGCTCAGCCCTAAGGCTTTGGGCTGCAGCCAGAAGCATGACCCAGATCTTTTGAAGACCCCAGGGAGCAGGGGCACCTGTAGGTGGGGTGGTCCGGGAATGCAGCTAAAATAAGAAGTGGTTTCTTATGAAAGGGCTCTGTGGTCTGTAAAGGGGAAGAAACTGGAGGCCGGAAACAGGAGTGGGCAGAGCAGTGAGAGGCAGACACTGTAGCCTGCATCTCAGAAACCACACTGGGCACAGTAGAGTCTGCAAGGCGGCAGCTCTGAGTCCTGGGCCAGGAGACCTGAGAACTTGGGTTCAGGGCTCTTGGTCCTATTTCTTTACATCCCCAAAGCACTCACCTTTGTGAATATGGTTCCCTTTGTCCTCCTGACACCCCTTTAAGATACAACACCAAGATTGTTTCTAGGAAGACTTTCCTGGACATTTGTTTTACACACACACACACACACAGAGAGAGAGAGAGAGAAAGAGAGAGAGAGAGAGAGAGAGAGAGAGAGAGAGAGAGAGAGAGAGAGGATTAGGCAACCACAGACCCTCATCATAGCTGGTAGTGCTCACTGTAGCAGTCGGTGAATCTTGGCTGCCTCATGTTTATAGGGAGCCAGAGATGCTCTATGTGAATGATGTCATCAAATTTTTACAGAAACACAATACTGGAATTCAGTCCATTGACTTATTTTACAGGTGAGCAAAGCCAAGGTTCAGAGACAATAACTAACTTCTCCTGTGGTTCCGCAGTCAGTAAGTAGGAGATCAAAGAGAGTGTAGGCCACATCAAACCGCACAGCTGGGTTATCCAGCCAGACTTGGTCCTCTTCAACTAGAGCTGGGCCACATACCTGTAGCCAGATGGCTATGCTGCTGCTATTCACGAGGCACCAGGGAAACTGGGAGCTACCGAATGTCTTAAAGAAGAAGAGAAGCCCAGTTGAAAGGAGGAAGCATCTCTTTGTAAATATTTCTGATGAGTGTGTGAAGATATTACCAAAGTTGTTCTAGGCTTCTGTACTGTTTGGGGTTTTTCTATTCTTCCTCTAGATATTTTTTTGCAATGTTGTGGGTTGAACTCAGGGCCTCATGTATGCTAAGCAAGCACTCCACCATTGACTACCCCCAGCCCCAATACTCACTCCATTTTTAAGATTTAATTTTATTTTTGAAGATGTGTATGTGGACGTGTCTGTTCAGGGGTGTGTCCATGTGAGTTGCCATGGTGGCCAGAAGAGAGCATCATTTCCCTGGAGTCTGAGTTACAGGAGGCTGTGACCTGAACCCAAGTCCTCTGCAAGAGCAGTAAATCTTCTCAACTGCTGAGCCGTCTTGCCCGTGCTCACACTTGAATATAGTTTAATATTCTATTTCAGAAAGAGAACTCCTTTTTAGCCAGTCACGTTTATATTCTTATAATCCCACTGCTCTGAAGGCTGAGAGGCCGAGGAAGAGTTTGAAGTCAGCCTGGACAATGGAATAAGATCCCAGGGTGTGTGTCAGGAGAGCCTTTCAAAACTAAAGCGTTCCAAGCTCCCCAAGCTTGATGTCTGACCTGGAGATGCACTGTGACAACCCACCACATTGCCTGCCCCTGCCCCACTCTCTTCAAGGCCTTTCCCTTTCTCTTGCTCCCATGTTGTTGGGGTTTCCTGATGATGGATTTGTTCCCTAGCCCCACTTCCCCCAGGTGGACTATGAGCTCTCTGTAAACATAAGAACCAGAAGAGATTTGTTAGTGAGGAAATGAATCAATGCAGGTGAGTCTCTTAAACGACCATCAGGGAGTATAAAAGATTCAATTCCAGCTTTACACTCCAGCTTCTTGTGTGCCAAGGTTGCCAAGCTGCTGAGGGTCACCAACCAGATGGGCAGGGCTTGGCATGGGCCAGTGTTCCCTAGCAGCCCCAGAGCCCCCCTGCCATGCTTTATGATAGACGAGAGAGTATCTGGACCCTTAGGTCCAGGCTTCTTGCCCTCCATGGGGCTGGGCTGCTCAGTGGGGCCTAGGGAGCTGCTGCGAATGGCAATGATAGCAGGTCAAAGGCCTTCTCCAGAGAGGAAGTGAAAGTGCTGTCGGGTGAGTCATGAGGCCTGGAGGGTTTGGTGCCAGGAGTGGCTTGGTTGAAAGAAGCACCCGAGGGACAGGGAAGACCTGGAGTCGCCTCCCAGACCTCCCCAGTCGCTGGGGTCTTCAGCTAGAAGCGTCTCTGTCCCGGGTATCTGAAGTGATGCGGGGAGGACAGAGCTAGGCACCGTCTGCAGAAGGGCAGTCGGAGCCAAGCGGCAGGTCTTGGAGGGTGCAGGATCTGATGCATGGTGGCCGACTGGCAATAGTGACAGCCAATGCAGGCAAGCTGTACCAGGTGTGGTCAGGGTGTGTGCTGCAGAGAACGTCCCGACTTAGAAGAGGAGCTCTGCCTCTCAAAGCTGCTGTATGGCAAACCCGTACTCTACTTCCTGTCCCCATGCTCTCTACTTCCTCTTCTGAGACCTGGAAGCCCACGACTTAAGGTAGAGCATCTGTGGCTTCAGTGTGGCTTGTATTTGAGCTTCATCCTCAGTATTAAGGCCGTGGGGCCTTGAGACACTGGGAGTCATAAGAGACTAATGTTTTCCTCTTAGACTGGCTATTACATAGCAAATTTAGCTTCCTCTGCTTCACTCTTGGCTTCCTCTTTACACATTCTCCAACCACATAATGTCATTCACTTTGCTGTGACACCTTCAACACCCTCTTCTCAGAATTTTATCTAGCCATCAGCTCCCTCCCGCTCTGTCCCCCACACCACCTGACCACAGGCTTGGGGCTTAGAGTCCCGCCTACCTGCCTGCACCTTCCTCTGCTGTCTTCCAGCTGTGTGCCTTGGAGAGTTCATTTGACTTCCTATTGCCCCAGAGCCTGGACTGAGTTTGTGCAACTCTGACGGCAATGCTGTGAAGCTGTGTAACACTGAAGAGGGAACTATTCTGCCCAGTGAGCTCTTACTGGAAGCCAACCATATTCAGAGTCCTGGGGCATTGACAAGCAGTTTTTTGTTGGTTTTTTTTTTTTTGCTTTTCCAGAAAGTTCTTTGGCTCTGTGAAATACGTTATGGACAAGTGAGCAAGGTGCTGCCTGTGTGCTGACCTGCAGATCTGCTCATTTCCTGCAAACTGATTTTCCCAGGCTCCTTCAGCAGCTGGTGTCTTGCTGTGTTGGGACAATGGGAAGGCATAGGCAAGAGAGGGCAGAAGCTGGGATATCTCTGTCTACCACCCTCTTTACTGAAGGGAGCTCCTTTCTGTGGCTTCAGCCCCTACAGAACCGCTCAACCATCTGCAGTTCCAGTTCCACTCTGGCCCCTGCATCTCCTCTTGCAGCTGGTGTGGAAGCAGTTCCCTTAACTGCTGGACACCAAACTGCCCCACTGTTAGCTGCTGGCTTCCCAGCCCTTCTTCTCCATGGAACCAGTTCCCTGAACTCAATCCCGCTTTTTTAAATACTTGGAGTGGCTTCGATTTTTCTTACTGACCCTGATTTTTGCAGCAGGTGTCAAGTGTTTTTCTTCTTCCTCAAAATGTGCTCCCCTTTTTCCATCCCACAGTCCTGGAGGGTCGGGGCTGTAGAAGGAACGGCGGGCTGTGTCCCGCCACCCAGCTAGCTTTACCCAAAATAATTACACGGGAACTGTATTCTTTTAAATACTGCCTGGCCTGTTATCTGTAGCTTCTTATTGGTTGATTCTCATATCTTGCTTTAACCCATATTTAATAATCTGTGTAGCACCACGAGGTGGATCGCTTACCAGGAGAGATCTTAACCTGCGTCCATCTCTGAGAGGAGAGGCATGGCAACTCACTATGGCGACCGCTTGAAGTGTCTGTCCCACTGCCTTCTACCCAGCATTCTTTTCTGTTTACTCCACCTACCTAATTTTCTGTCTCTTAAAGGGTCAAGGCAGTTTCTTTATTAATAATGAAAGTAACACATAAACACTCCTCCATCACAGGGCAAGACTTTGAGAGCTGTCATCCTTGGAGTGGAGGAGGCTCCAACTCTCGAAGCTATTATTTTTTTAAAAGCAAGCCTGCTCCCAGGCAGTCCTGCCACACCTGCTTATTCCGGGACAGGGAGGGAGAGACCCACACACTCACTTCTTCAAGGCTGACCTATACTGAGAGAGGCCTGCAAAAGGGAACAGAGCAGCATCCAGCCAGTCCTCTCCTTCTCTTTCCACATCTTCCTGGGAGTCAGACGAAGGTTTAAGAAGCCCTGGAAGGAATGCAGGTGGATTCTGTGCTCAACAGTGGCCCCAGAGCTCTGCTCGCAAAGGAGCAGCTGCCGGGCCAGCTCTTCTCAGAGTGGAGTGGCTGTCCTGCCTTGCGGCGGTGTCTCCAGGAGCTGTGTTTACAGACATCCTGGTCTAGTCTCCATTTCTCTCTGTCTGTCCAGAGCCCAGATAGAAGTCATTTCAGTCATGTAGTCAGGAGAAGCCTGGAAACACTTCCAGGCCAACCTTGTCCTCCATGTAACATGGTAACAAATTGTGGTCCTGGGTTGCGGGGATTGAGGAGGGTAGCACAGGATGAGCTGGGACAGATCCTAAGAACATGTGACCTACATAGCCAGCTGTGGGGAAAGGTAGGTGTTGTATGTGCTCACATGTATCCGAGAGGCCATGTGTATTTTACAGCCATTACAGAGACTACAGGCTTAGCACTGCATGTAAACATTAGTAAACATACACATATATGTGTGTCCTGGTGGTCCGCACACTCACGTGGATCACATTCCTCTGCACTTTGATCAGTACTCAAGCATATAGTGACATCCTTGCATCTCAGAGAATCACAATCCTATCTGCAATCTCACATGCACTTTACTGGGTCTCCTAGAGGATTTCCCAAATCCTTTGAATCCTGGCTAGACTCACAGTCAAACTCACAATCCCCCTGCCTCAGCTTCCTGAGTGCAGGATCCTTCATAGTACCCCACAGCTATGTGCTTTGACTCCTACTTAGTGGCCCCTTGGAGCCATCTGACTGCCCTTGGGACTGAGAGAGCACCCTGGTCCACCCACCCCATCTCTATGGCCACCCCAGAGACTTGGTGGCTGAGGTACTGGGGGAAGGGGAAGGGCTACCAAGACCTCAGGGTTCTAGGTCTAAAGTCCTGTTTATAGGCCCTATAGGAAATTGCGCAACCTATCCAGCCAGCCAATGACTCTTTCATTGTCTCTGGCTTTTCCTTCCACTGCAGACCCAATCCCTAGCAGCCCAGCAACCTGTTTCTCTGGAAGAAAGTCAGGTGTTCTTCCTTTCCCTGCCCTGTGGTGGCCAGGGTGGTAACTGAGACTCAGGGCCCCAGAGGCTAGCTTCTTTTCTCAGCCAAGACTAAAGGCCAGGCTAGGCAGGTTCTGGCCCACACCATCCCGTCAGTCCTGTAGGAACTGACTGACTGAAACTCTTCACCAAAACATCTCGCAGAAGCCCAATAGTTGGCATGTTGCTGAGCAGAGCATCTCGAGTGTGGAAGGAGGACATTGAGTGTGTGTCGCCCTCCACACCTAGGGGCCACCTTGGCTGAGCAGATGCCAAGAGATCACATTGAAACGTCCCCAGCAGATCCCCAAATTAATCCATCCACCCTGACTCCTAACAGTCTTTTCATTTTGTAAACTCTGCACCAAAATGCATGAGAAGAGCTGGCCAAGCATTTGGGGGATGCAGGGAGTCAGAACTGCATGTCCATTCTCCCTGGACCTTCGGCAGCAACAAGGGGGGTGAGGGTAGAGACAAACAGAACATTCCGGAAATTCCCAGAGATCTTCTAAAGCTATGAATAACCATGCTATGCCTGCTGTCTTCCTCTCTTCCTTCCCTCCCTCCCTCCCTGAGATCATCTAGATGGGGCCATAAGAGAATCTGAGGAAGGTCAATGTTGCTTCTGTGGAGTTGAGGTTCCAGTATCCTGGTGACAGGATGTCAAGGTCAGAGATGGGCCTCTGTACGGGTGTGCCATAGGATGTCAAGGTCAGAGATGGGCCTCTGTAGGGGTGTGCCATAGGATGTCAAGGTCAGAGATGGGCCTCTGTAGGGTGTGCCATAGGATGTCAAGGTCAGAGATGGGCCTCTGTACGGGTGTGCCATAGGATGTCAAGGTCAAAGATGGGCCTCTATAGGGGTGTGCCATAGGATGTCAAGGTCAGAGATGGTCCTCTGTAGGGGTGTGCCATAGGATGTCAAGGTCAGAGATGGGCCTCTGTAGGGGTATGCCATAGGATGTCAAGGTCAGAGATGGGCCTCTGTAGGGGTGTGCCATAGGATGTCAAGGTCAGAGATGGGCCTCTGTAGGGGTGTGCCATAGGATGTCAAGGTCAGAGATGGGCCTCTGTAGGGTGTGCCATAGGGAAAGGGCATCATGGATAAAGGGCCTGGATGGTTCATTGATGCAGATGGTTCAGGTGTGGAAAGGGGGAAGCCAAGGCAGGACTCTCCCAGGATTAGCTTGGGTTTGGGGCTATCAATGAGAACATTTGGTTGAGGGGATTTTTTCTTAAGTGACAATGCAACCTTTCAGAGGAGGAATTGATCCTAGTGCCGAGCCCAAGGGAGCATCACGGCAATCCTGGAACATTTCATTGCGTCTAGAAGCAGGAGAATGGTCGGCAAATGATGGGGACGTGTCAGAGGACACTGAAGTCGGCTGGCAGGGACTGCTGACCAGGGTAGTGTAATTAGACCATGAAAATAACCTGGGATGGGGAGATGACTCAGAGGTTAAAGCACTGATTGCTCCAGCAGAGAACCTGGGTTCAGCTGCCAGTACTCACGCTGCAGCTCACAGGGTCTGTAACTCCAGCTTCAGGGCTTAGATGCCTTCTTCTGGCTTCAGAACGCATGCGGCTCACCTATGGACAAGCTGGCAAACACCCGGCTTGTCCATAGACGGAGAGAGAAAATAAAACATCTTTAAAATAATAGTGGCAGTAATAGTAGCAATGGATTATAATTCATTGAATGAAGTAAATCTACCAATTTATAAATAAACAAATGAATTTACGAACAGAAAAGAAAGATTTCTTTACTATAGATGCCATGCAATAAAAGAAGAAAAACACCACTTGGCAATGATTGTGGTAATTATTTAATGTAAGAAACATCTATGGATGATAGAACCAACAGTATACACAGGACATTTGCATGATGCTGAAGTGTTTCCACATATGTACTTACTGTTTAAAAAAGTAACATGGTTTAACGAGAGAGATCTGATCAAAGACGGCCCTAAGTCAGCAGCTCTGCCCAGGTCTACTGCCGAGCCCAAATCAGGAGGCCAGAAAGATGGCGTAGGGGTGAGAGCACTTCCTGTGCTAACGGGAGGTCCTACGTTTGGATCCCAGCACCCACATGAAATCTGAGCCTGGCAGTGTGCAGCCTGTGACCCTGAACTGTTCGAGGTAAAACAGTAGGATCACAGGGGCTTCTTGCTTGTCAGCCCAGCTTCAGGTTCAATGGTGGACAGTGCCTCAAAGGAATAAGACAAAGAGGGACAGAGGGGGACATCTAATGTCCTCCTCTGACCTCCACACAGAGTATGGGTGTCTGCACACATGCGTGTGCAAGAAATCAATACCAGGTCCTCTTACTCACCAACAGAATGTAATGTGAAGAACACAGAGTGACCTCGGGCATCATCCTCTCAGAACCGGAATCCAGACATAATCACAAGAGAACATCCTACCTTTAACTGCACTGTTATCTTCCCAAACATCGGGGCATCAAACCCAAGGCAAATCTGGGAATTATCCTGGGCAGAAGATGATAGGAGAGACCTAGCAGGTTGTGACACTTGGTTCCTGTCTCCAAGAGCCATCAGGGGGCAGCTGTTGGAGCTTCGTGAGGGGTTCTGCAGGGAGAACAGGGCGTTCAAACAGGGCATTCTTTGTGCTGTGTTTGTGTGACTTCCACAACTGGAAATATTGGAAAATAAAACAAATTCTATGCCCCAGGTGGCAGATTTACAATGTTGAAAGGAACTTCTGGACAGACATTTAAGAAAATAAAGAGGCAGAGGGTTGGAGGACTATTGGCCTGCGTACCTAGAAATTAATCAAGTAAGATGAGAGAAATTACGTCTGAGGAAATCAGAAAGCTGTGCAAGAAGATCATGCAACCTGAGTACTGTACATGCCTGAGTTGATGACAAAGTTCACGTGGTCACAAAATTAATTCACATATTCCTGACAAGTCTGGACAATGTGGAAAACCCTGCCTCAAAATAAAAATAAAACAAAATGCTTCAATATCCACCAGACACAAAAATATGAAACGAGCCTAAAAGGACATAGTTCTTAGGTGAGGCAGGGGCAGGGCTGGGGAGGAAGTATGGCTTCCAATGTAATATTGAAAGCTAAAACAGTTTTATACACGTTACTTAGAAGCACACAGATATATATAAAATAATCTTACCTCATGTGGAAAAAAATGGATTTCCTCAACATGTTGTGGTGGTACCCACCTTCCATGCCAGCATTCCAGAGGCAGGAGGATTAAAAGTTTGAGGATGACCTGAGAACAGTGAGACTGTTTAGAAAAAACAACAACAAAAAAAGAAAACAAAAAGGGAGTTGAGGATTCAAGAGTGGCTTTAGGAGATGCTGTGGGAGGGGAAATGGTCAAGTGGAGGAAGGAGTCACTCTGGGAAGTGACGGTGCTGACAAGCAGTCTCTGGGCCCTAAGGGTGGTGGTGATGCAGTCAAGGTCAGACACATTCTATGTGAAAAACAAGGCAAAATCAAGGAAGCTATAGAAAAGTTGAAGTCTGGAATGAGCTTTAGTGAGGAGGCTGCACAGCCCAGGGAAGACAAAGCCAGACAAGGGGTGGCCATGTTGGATGACCAGAGGGTCTTGTCATTTCCCAGAGGGGGCTGGGAGGGCATGGCTGTTTGGAAAATAAACGCGGGTGAATTTTAGGATGAGAATTCAGGATTTCTTAAAGGATCACTGAAACTCCCTCCCTCTCAGGATAGTCATTTGAGTTGTGTTTACTTCCCACACCTCCACTCTGGTACGAGAAATGGTTTATGTCAGAGCTGGTCCCCAACACCTCATGAAACATTTTACCTACTAAACTACCTCCCTAGCCTGAGGAGTAACTTTTGCTAAGTCAACCTTTGGAGGTTTCATTGATCCTGGCTTGGAACCAGGCCTGTCTCCCCTAGATCAAACCCATCCCACCCAAAGCCTCTTGGAAAAAGAGCCTTTATCTTCCTTCTCTATATATCTGGTGGGTGAGTTTATAATTCATTTTACAGGTAAGAGAATGAAGGTTTGGAGAAAAGCATTGCAGGCAAACCTAACTAACTGGACTTGGCACCAGGTCTGTCCTTCCTTTGTTCCTAGGCTCTCCCACTCCTGGCGCCAGGCTTAATTACAGCCTGCTGGCCCTCAGCTGATTGGCAGGTGAGTGTATCATCAGAGTTTGGGACTCTGGAAGTTCCCGCTGTGTATTATTAAACTGTAATTATGTGAATTTGGGTTTCTACACAGCCTCTGGAGCCAAAGCGTCTCCAGGTATCCAATAGGTGGGTAAGAAGAATTGCGGTTACTTGGTATTTATATCTGGGGGAGAAGATGAGCTCCAGGCCCCTGGAAGAGGCTGTAGAGAGGCTACAGTGGTACTGTGTTGTCAGAGTTTCTCCAGGTTCTCTTCACTGGCTTCCTGCATGGGCAGGCAAAGGAGTATGAAGAATAGGGGACTTGAGTACATCCTCGAGCCTCTTACCTGACAGTCTGTCTGATGTGGGAAGTCACGTTTGCTGTGAATATGTTTTATTGCCACTGGCTAATAAAGAAGCTGCTCTGGGCCAACTGCTTAACAGAGTAAAGCCAGGCTGAAAGAGATATAGAGAGAGGGTGGGTGGAGTCAAAGAGAAACCATGTAGCTGTCACCAGAGACAGATGCACTGGAACCTTGCTGGTAAACCACAGCCATGTGGCGATACAAAGATTAATAGAAATGGGTTAATTTAAGATAAAAGAGCTAGCTAACAATACGCTTAAGCTATTGGCCAAACAGTATTGCAAATAATATAGTTTCTGTGTGATTATTTCGAGTCAGGGTGGTTGGGAAATGAACTATCAGCCTCTGTCAACATCTGTCTGTCTCTGCCTCTGCCTCTCCACCTTTGTCTCTCTCTCACACATACTTACGCATGCACAGAAACAGCTTTCTAGATTGTGTATCTGAAGTTTTGAGGAAGAAAGAATTCACCTCCAGTTTCATCAATTTCTTTACATTCTCACTTCTAGGTAGTCTGTGGTCCTGTCCTCCTGGCACAGATGGGTAATGGAAGGGCCTTTGCACATGTTCACTTCATAAATGGATATTACTCATAGCTCTAGGATTAGAAACAAAGTCCCTAACTGGGTGGTGGCAGTGCACACCTTTAATCTCAGCACTTGGGAGGCAGAAGCAGGCTAATCTTTGAGTTCGAGGGCAGCCTAGTCTACAGAGAAAGTTCCAGGATAGCTGGGGCTGCAAGGAGAAACCCTTTCCTGAAAAAAAAAATTGCAGGCCTATATTACTCAGGAACACGAATACAATAATATCAAACAAAATATTAGCAAATCAACCTATCAACATAATAAAAGTAGAATAGATGGGACCAAATGGGCAAAAATTAGTCTCAGCATTCAAAATTCAGTGTAGGGGGCAGGTGTGATGAAATCGTTAACCCCAGCAATCAGGAGGCAGAGGCAGACAGATCTCTGTAAATTTGAGGTCAGCCTGGTCAATATAGTGAGTTTCTAGCTAGCCATAGTCAAATATAAACACATACACACACACACACACACACACACACACACACATACACACACACACACACACACAGAGGCTCAAAGCTGAGGGCAGGGGATCAATGTATCTTACCATACAACAGTAAGTAAGAGAGAACAAAAGTCAGTTTAATAGACTCAGGAATAGCTTTTGATAAAATTGGAAATTCACTATGATTAAAAAATAACAAAGAAATGTCGAGGGAATGGAGAGATGGTTCAGTACTTAAGAGCAATGGCTGCTCTTCCAGAGGACCCAGGTTCAGTTCCCAGTGAGCCACATGGTGGCTACCTCTCATTTGTAACTACACTTTTAGAGGATCCAAGGTCACCTTCTGGCCTCCTCAGACATTAAGCATATGCATAAAGAAATCCCAAAAAATCACTGAAAAGATAAAAAACAGATGAGTAAGATTAGCAAGACTGTAGGACCAATACACAAAAAAAATTTATGTATAAAAGCAATACAAGTAGAAATAAAATTAAAAACCAATATCATTTATAACAGCATCAAAAACAAGAAAATTAGCTAGCAAATCTGATGAAATAATATTTATGCAGTGAAAACTAAAAGTCATTTTCAAGGCAAATCCAGGACAACCTAAATGAATGGGAAGGCATACCATGTTTATGAGACCTCAGTGCTCAGACAAAATATTAGCAGTTCTGAAGAGTTGTGTCAGATCTTCTTCAATTAATTTATGGTCAATGTAACCCTACTCAAAAACCTGGCAGGCCTTTCTTGGCAAATATTGACAAATTAATAATTAATTCTCAGTTACATATGGAAATGCAAAGGATCTGGAAGAGGCAAAATAAAATGTTTGAAATGGGCAAATTCAGAGTACTTATGCTAACATTTTCAAGACTCACCATGAGGCTACTGTGAACAAGGCAGTGTGACTGACAATGGCATCAGATTTTTATGTAGGATTCCCCTCTGTATGCTGTGAATATATTTTATTGCCATTGGTTAATAAAGAAGCTATTTTGGCCTATGGCAGAGCAGAATAAAGTCATCAGTAAATCCAAACAGAGATATATAGAAAAAGTAGCCAGAGTCAAGGAAACACCATGGAGCTGCCGAAAAAGGGCACCAGAACCATAGCAGTAGGCCACAGACTCATGGTGTTACACAGATTAAGAGAAATGGGTTAATTTAAGATGTAAGAGCTAGCTAGGAATGCACCTAAGCTATTGATAACAGTGTTGTAATTAAACTTCTGTGTGATTATTTAGGTCTCAAAGCCAGGAACAAAGCAGCAGTCACCACTTACAAATGGGATGCAGCGCAAGCATGGGCATTACAAAGTGACACAGATGGAGGCCATGACAGAAAGCCACAACTGGTAGAAATGTGTAGAACAACTCACCATGAAGTGCCTAGCTCCAACTGATATAAGCACAACACAACACGTACACCTAAGACTCAGAACATAACAAGAAGGGCAAATAGACCACAAGAGCCAGAGGACCAGGACACCTGGTAAGAGACAGAAGAGAACATGTGGATTCCTTCTAAGCTAATATGGCTTGATGGAACAAGACACCCCAAAAGATCTCTGTGAACCCCAAAAATACTTTCCCCAACTAACAGCAGGAAGCAGTTTGGAGAAAACTACACCCAAATTCCCAAAATGATTGTTTATAAATGTTAATCTTCATTTGAAAAGGGTTGGTTATAAATGATCAATAAAAATAAGGGGAATATGATATAGGAATGAATACTTTTCATTGGTATGGATCTTAGTCAATTAATACAAATTTAAGGTCAATTTTGCTATACTGTATATGTGTTTCTGCTCTTGTTTAAGGTATTGTGTTTGTGAAGCTCGTTTGAAAATACAATGTATAGTTAAGAAATACAGATTAACAGATAGTCAACTGTAATAATCAAACTTTCAATTACATTAGGTTTTCTAGATATATAGAGATATATTTCAGTTAGAAAATCATCAAACCTTTCAAAGACCTACAGAATATGGCATTTAAATGTTTTATTAACTTAGGACTTTTCATGACAGTGAGACACATCTGCTCCTGGCAGCACCATTCTACTTCAAGAGGATGCTGGGCATCAAAGAAACTCCTTCTAAAAGTTAACTGAAGATAGAGCATAGGCTCAAATAGAAAGTTCTAGAAAATAATATAGGAAAATGTCTTTGTGTCCTTGATAGATCTTCCTCAGATAGGATGCAAGTGGTATAAGCCACAAAGACAATATCTGAGACTATGGCTGTCTCAGTTGTTGGGCACTTGCCTAATGTGGTGGTTTGAACAAGAATGTCCCCCAGGGACTTGTATATCTGAGTGCTTAGTCCCTAGGGAGTGGCACTATTTGAAAGGATTAGGAGGATTAGGAGGTGTGACCTTGTTGGAAGGAGTGTGTCACTGGATGTGAGTTTTGAGGTTTCAAAAGCTGATGTCAAGCCCAGAGTCTGTCTCTCTCTGCCTGGGGATCAGGATGTAGTCCTCAATACTGCTCCAGGGCCTGCCTGCATGCTGGCCTGCTCCCCACCATGATGAAAATAGACCAAACTTCTGACACTGTAAGCAGCCCCCAATTAAATGCTTTCTTTTGTAAGAACTGCTTTGGTCATGGTGTCTCTTCACAGCAATAACAGTGACTAAGAAACCTGTGTGCAGGAAGCCGTGTGTGGGGTGTGTGTGTGTGTGTGTGTGTGATGAGACAAAGACACCTGTGGGCAGAAAGCTGTGTGGGGTGTGTGTGTGTGTGTTTGTGTGTGTGTGTGTGTGTGATGAAGACACCTGTGTGCAGGAAGCCCATATGTGTGTGTGGCTAAGACACCTGTGTGCAGGAAGCCCCTATATGGCTAAGACACCTAGTGGGCATGAAGCCCTGTGTTTGATCCTCAGTGTTGTACAAAATGTGGTAGTGCACTTATGTGATACCAGCATGGGGAGTAGAGACAGGAGGTTCAGAAGTTCAAGGTCATCCTTGGCTACACAGTGACCAAGACTAGCCTGAAATATTTTAGACCCTGTGGAAAGCAAAGTTTATAATTTGAGCTTTATCAGTTTTATTTATTTATTTGATTTGGTTGGTTTCTTTAGATAGGGTTTCTCTGTAAAAAAAAAAAAAAAGTCCTAGCTGTCCTGGAACTCACTCTGTAAACCAGGCTGGCTTCCAACTCACAGAGATCCGTCTGTCTCTACCTCCGGAGTGCTGGGATTAAAGGCCTGCACCACCACTGCCCAGCTAAGCTTTATCAAAATTAAAAATATCTACTTCATGCAAGTCACTGCTAAGAAAATAAAAAGACAAACCAAAGAATGGGAGAAAATGTCTGCTAATAGTGATACTTGGGATTTTAAAGTAACAAAGAATAAAAAGTTAAATAACTGTATATAATAAAATGGGCAACGGATTTTTATTTTATGTGTGTGGATGTTTTGTCTGCATGTATGTCTGTGTACCACATGTGTGCCTGGTGCTGCAGAGGCCAGAGAAAGGAGTCGGATCCCCCAGGGATTGAATTACAGAGAATCTTAAGACATCATGTGGGTACTAAGACTCAAACCTGCTTCTTCTGGAAGAGGAACCAGTGCTCTTAACCACTGAGCAATCTTTCCAATGGGCAACAGCGTTGAAGCCATTTCTCTAAAAAGAGGTGAGAGTCTACTTACGAATCTGTGGTGGTTTGTTTGTTTGTTTGTTTTGGAGGAACAGAATAGAAGCTTCCCCCTTAAAATGCTTCCTGAGAACCAGGCTTGGTGGTTCAGCCTGTGATCCTACCCAGTCAGGAGGCTGAGGCAGGCAGATTATAGGTTCAAGGCTTGCCTGGGAAACTTATGGAGACCCTGTCTCAAAATGCAAAGAGAACTGAGGATGAAGCTAAGTGGTTGAGCACTTGCTTACCGTGCTGGAGACCCTGGGTTCAATCCACCCCAAACAGAGGAGAAAACACCTCCTTAGGCGCCTGGATCATGGCAGGACTTCCATGCAGGGTTACACTGCGATACTGTGTGGCAAGTGAAATTGTGTAGCGGGAGACCCATGCACACCACTCACAGGGAGCTGTCTAGACAAACCCTGTGGTGAAACAACACACCTGAATTTGTGTTCCAACACAAAGTCAACAGTCTCAAGCTGGTGTGACAGTCCTGGTTCTCAGAGACAAGAGTGTAACTGAAAGTTCAAGGCCAGCTTGGTTTATACAATGAGTACCAGAAAGCCTCAAAGTATTATATTAAGCAAGGTAATCCAAACTCAAAACGACAATGGCATGTTTTCTCTCACGGGCAGACCCCAGATTTTTAATTTCTATATAAATATTTAGGACATGAAACAGAAAGGAGAACATGGGAAGAAGAAGTATGACTTAAGGAAAGGGAAGGGGAACAGGCAATAGAACAGACAACATGGGAGAGGGGTGGGGCTCCTGGGACCTAGGGTGGGGAAGGGAGGGGTATAAGACCAGGTGTGGTGAGTCAACAAAAACAAAGTATAGTGGAAATACCATAATTAAACCCAGTGTTTCACTTGTTAATTTGAAAAAAAAATTCACTGGCTTGAAGGAAGAAGGCATTGGAGAGCAGAGAGAGAAGAGGCCTGCTTTCCCCAGCCATGGTCTGCTCTGGAGAACCTGTCAGCAATCCAGGCTACAGGGAAGGACAGAGGGACTTTCTGGAGATGGACAGGAAGACTCTGATTCAGTCTCTGCATGGAGAGGACGGCAGCCCTGGGCCAGGTTCTGGGGCCATTAGCCCATCTGATTTTCTCAACAACACCTTGATTGACAGAGGAGGCTGGGAAGAAGGGATGACTTGTCAAGGTCACAGGCCATGCGGTACGTGCTTGCTTCGGATCCAGATCTCCTGACACAGGATTGGGCTGTCTCCACTCTGAGTGAAACTGAATCAGGGTCAAAGAGGATATTTACAGACACTAGTGCTTATATGACTGAGCGGGAGGGACAATCCCATCTTTTGGTTTATCTTGGAAAAACCCTCCCTTGGCAGAACTATTTTCTAGTCTGTAATTTATGCCAAGGCAACTGGAGGGTGGAGATGTCTTGACAGTGGGGGGTTGGGCCAAAGGCCAGTCCATCTTGTAGGATTCCCACGAGGCTCCTCCAGGTAAGTGACATAAACCTGTATTCATCCAACCCTCTTCTGGTTTGGGGATTTCCCCAACTTCAGACTGCCTCCGCCCAAACACAGCTGTCCAAATTCAGCGACACTGGAGGAAAAGACTAGCCCTATCGATTTCCATGAGTTCAGTTCATACCTGCTCCTGGCCTTGGCCAACAGCTCCCTCCTCTATGTGTACCTGGAGACTGCACAGATGCTCATCAGAGGAGGGGGAGAGTCTGACTGAAAGCACTTGACACTGGCCAGCAGGAAGTACTGCCCACTGCAGAGTGGAGGCAGAGAGAGGTCTTCCAGGAGCCCTTCTCCTTCTAGAAGAGTGGTGTGCACAGTGCCAGTCCTTTGACCTGAGGATATGCTGAGTTGGGTCAGCCTTGGTCTGTGCCCTTCAGTGCTCAGTCTAGAGAGATAGGTCATTCAATCAAGACCATAGCAGCATGTGGCATTAGGCTGTAAGTAAGGGAGCCACCCAATGAGGGAAGAAAAACCTCTCTGGGGCCAGGGAATCTTCACAGAAGTGTGAACTGTTTGTCAGTTATTGATCCGTCAGCTGAAGGCAATCTGTAGAATGCTCAGCATCTGCTAGGTGAACATTAATATTCTAGGAAAGGGTTTTGGGTACAGGTCCTAATGGATGAATAAGCGTTTGTCTCACCGGTGGGGAGAAAGGACACTTCAGGGAGCGGAAGCAGTGTGTGCCGAAGTCTAATGACCAGGAAAAGCCTGGCATGCTTGTAGAGAGATAGAAAAAGGGACGAGTCCTTACCTGCACACCATAAATGTTCACAACCAACAGCCCTAACAAAAGACAAGCTAGCAGGAGGGAAGTGAGGACATTTACTTGATCATTGTTTGGCACAATACAGGAGCCTTCAGACTGAAGTCTCTAGAGGCGGGATGGATAATTTGTGTGCTTAGCTCCAATGGAACATGCACACACACATGCAGCAATGTGATTGGACCAACTGGAGTGAGCTTTGAAGGTGGGCTAAGTGGAGGAAACCAGCTAGGTCATAAGTCTGTCTGAGTATTCCCTGTCTCTTTGGCCCCTTGACTGTAGCATATCTTCCCCTAGGTGTGGGGTGGGATGTTTCCTTACAAGGTCAGCAAGAAAGGCTCCTAGTCTCTTACCCAGATAGGCAGGGAAAGTTGGAGTGACATCTTGAGTAGGGTTGGCATGGCGGGGAGGGGTCTGGTTTCTAGGCCTGTCTTGGGAGAAGGAAAAGTCTATAGATGCTCTGGTTTGTCTTACGTGAGTAGTAGGGTGAAGGATCGAAAGCAGAAGGTCCCAAAGGAAGTTTGCTGGTGAGATATTCCCTTTGGGATATCATTTTCTGGGCCCCAAGCATGGTAAGCCTAGAGCACAGGAAGTGTTCTAGAGTGTGGAAGGGTACAATTGCTTGCCTTGACCTTCTGAGCACTGGGATTACAGGTATGTGCAAACTCCTCTGGTATGTTCAGTAGTAGGAGTCAAACCCAGGCCTCATAAGCAGTAGGCAAGCACTCTATCTTAAGCCCAGAAAGAATCCTGAATGGTTTAGGTGAGACATCTCTAATGTGGCATTCCACACAGGTGATACAGATGAGCAAACACCATCATGGAAGTTTCTGGAGTCTGGATACCCAGGTATATGACATCTGCTTGGCAATGGTGTCTAGGATCTGTCTGGATCTAGGGCTCTACTCTTCAGAAGGAGGACACTCCAGAGATGAGACGATACAGGCGGTGGCATGGAGTCACTCTTCCTCGGACCCACCCCATGAAATCTGGGGGCAGTGGCTGTCATGGACTGTTCTCCCAGCACTTCTTGAGCATTAAAGGACTCCACAAGCAACAAAAAGCCGTGAGCCTGGCTGTCATGGGCAAGTGGGAATGGACGGCCCTGGTAGCTGATAGACTGAAATGGAGATGGGGAGACATGAGCAGACGCGGTGAGGAAGGAGTTTCTTGGGCAAGCTTGGAAGCTGGCTGCAGGTTGTACTGGCTATGTTGGGACTAATTGAGTCCTGGCTTTCAGCTGTTCTTCCCTCCTAGAACTAATTGAAGTTACTAGAAGCTGTGCCTAGCTTAGAGGATCAGAGGATGGGATTTTCACCTGTTGGTCATAGACTGCAGTGTATTTAAACCCACATGGTGCTAATAAAGAGGGGCGTTTGGTACCAGTGTTGGAAGGTCTGCGTGTCCGTCTGTCTCTGCGTGTGTATTCTCAACCTCCAGCCCCTTGCCTGAAGCTTGCGAACTGGGGTCTAGCGCATAGAGCGCAGACCGGGGCACGGGGCGCGGCACTCCTGCATCTCCCAGGTGTGGCTTTGAGACTAGGATCTGCACTAGGAAGGAGTGACCTCTTAGACCTCTTTACTTTTCTTATTTTTTTTTTTTTTAGTTTAGGACTCCCTGCTGAGCCTGGGTGTTGCTAACTACCAGAAAGTCTTTATTACAATACCTGAGTCAAGAGGCTTTTAGCCTAGAAGGTAATAGGCCCAGTAAATGTCTGGTGCCTTCACAAGAAAGAGAATCCTTGTTTTGGGACCTGGTCCACCGCTGTTCAGGGCACCTAATCCAGTCATTTTTCTTGCTCTTGAAATAGCCTAAGCTGTCCTACCTCCCAGTCCTCCCCATTCAGGAATTCTTACCTCCTGAAGTTCATACAAGAAGGCCTCCAGCCTGCAGACTGGCTTTTCTCTCTTCCTCTCCATTGGGGGCTGGGTTGGGCTTGCAACTGGTTGGGTTTGGGGGGATCCTCCCCAGACTGTGACTCTCTGCAAGGCCCCTCAACACACTGTTGCAGGCAGAGTCTACATTCCTTCACCCTTAATGCCACATCTGGGAACAAAGGAAGACCAGAACCGTCTATCACTGCTAACCAGAGGAGGTGGGCCAGGCTGGGTGGAGCAGGGACTGGGTGTAGGGTGTCAGCTCTTTAAGAATGGAAACCCAAGGCCTCCCTTCCCTGTCTGGCTGCCCAGGGAGCCAAGCATTGGCCTTTCTTAAACCCACTCATGGACTGTAAGACAAAAGAAATTACCAGTATTCAGAAAGATTCTGAAGTCTTCTCGCACCCACTCAGTGAGAAAACCTTCCCACATTGGTCCCTTCACTGCCCCTTTAGACTACTAGGGTCAATCAGAAATGTGAGTTGACTAGTCCAGGGTCAGAGAGCCAGGAAGAAAAAGGAGTTAAAATCCAAGTTGGTTTCAGTTTCCTTCAAGTCTTAAGTTCCTATGCTACCCACTGTGTGCTGTACCCCTCTCTGGCGAGGGTGTGAAATTCCTCCCAGCAGCATTTATTTGGTTCGTTGGTGTGAGCCCACACTCCACTACACACGGGAATCAGGAGCAGCAGTCCTAGCTCAGTGGTGCAGTGTTTGGCCTGCCTGTGCAGGGCATGGCTTCCATCCTCGGTCTGGCTCTGCTCCAGTTGAGGAACCTGAGTCTGTCTCTATCTCTTTGTTAATCTCGATGCTCCCATGTAAGGGTTATGGAAACTGAAGAAGGGAGAGGGTTGGGAAGCAACCACAGACTCTACTGGCAGGTTGGCTGCCTTCCTCTGCTCTGGAAGTGCAGGGCACAGATACCCTATTCCTTCCCTTCATAAGGATAATAGCCCACCTTCCACCATAACAAACGACAGATCAAGGAACAGCAGGACAAATCTATAAAGGAATCTTTTCATGGAACATATGGTGAAAAAAAAAGTGACAAGCACTCAGCTCTACAGATATCTGGGCAGATGGGTAATGCTTAGTTAATTAAGTGAGATAATACAGGCCAATGCCAGCGGCTAGGCTATGAGGTACACAGACTCAGTCTTAATGTTATTTTCTGCTATAAATGGGTTTGGTATTTTGGGGGTCTTGAAAACAACACCCTCAAAATAGAGGCATTATCCACAAACTAGTGATTGAGTGTTGTCAGGGTTTTCTGTCCTGCCCAGTTCCCGCAATCGTTAAGTCCCAAAGAATCACACAGAGGTCTACATTAACTATAAACTGATTGGCCCATTAGCTTCTTGTTAACTCTTATAACTTATATTAACCCATTATTCTTATCTATGTTAGCCACATGGCTTGTTACCTTTTTCAGCGGGGCAATCACATCTTCCTTCTTCTGTGATTGGGACAGGACTGGGGAGGAATGGGCCTCGTCCTTCCCAGAATTCTCCTGTTCTCATTAACCCATCTCTACTTCCTGTCTGGTTGTGTGCTGGGCTTACAAGGATGAGGCATCATGCCCAGCTGGGCATGAGAATCTTAAAGGGTAGATGGTTCAGCTATAAAAGTTCTTGCCTTATGAGAGTGAGGACCTGAGTTTTATTCCTGTGTAAAAATGCTAGCTGTGCTGGTGTGTGCTTGGGAACACTGGAGAGGCAGCAGCAGGTGAGCCCCAAGGGCTCTGGCTAGGTCATTGCCCAGTTGCTGAGCTCAAGTCAGTGCAGACCCTGCCTCTTCTTCTCCTTTCTTGCATGAGACAAGCTGTGGGAGCTAGACTCTTTCTTCTCCTAAGTGAGTCATGGGAACCAGATGCCCCTGTCCCTAAAACCCACAGTCTAAAATGCCATTAGAACCTTCCCAGCTCTCTTTTTAGAGCTAGCTGTTAAGACACTTTGTCTGATAGTAAATCACATGATCATTCCAGCAACATTTTGCCCTACACTAGGCAAGGCCTAGTACAGCATCCGTACAGACAGGCCTAGCTGGGTCCAGTACTCTGCAGATGGACTTTTGTTCAATCATGACTCTGTCCATTGCCATCTGAAGGTGGACTTTTATCTGATCATGACTCTATGTGGCCAAAGGACAGCTTGGGTGGGTGAGGTGGCTCAGCAGCTAAAGGTGCTGCTGTAAGCCTGGTGAGCTGGGTCCGGAAAAGATAGAATTGACTCCACAAAGCTGTCCTCGGACAGACAAGCAGACAGACACACACTGATTAGTTCAATAATAAGCAGTTTGTCCTGGGCCTCTGAGTCTGTCTGAAGTTGCCTGTGTCATACGAACAAGGACAAACACTTTGTCCTTTTCCCCCCCATCTTCTTTTGCCCTAGGGCTGTGATCTTTTATGATGGTGCCGGAAAGGATTGTGATGTTCTTCCCTGGGGCACCCCCTCCCCATCCCAGCCTGGTAAGAAACATGTTCTTGCTTACAGTTCCTGATGAGAGCTGAAGGAACCGGCTTAAAGCCAGGAACTGGGGAGCCAGGCTTTTAACTCCTGGCAGAGTCTGGGTTTCTGGCTAGAATCCTTAGCCCCAGCTCTGCCCCAGGGGCATGGGTTACAGTACTATAGTAATCAGCTCCAGGCTTCAGGAAGAATATGCAAGACGAAACAGCTGCCTGTCCAGGGCTCTGCTGAGCAATTCCGGTCAGAGCCACACAGTGCTTATCCTGCCTCTGCCTTCAGAAGCTCTGAAGCTCTTAGACTCATCACCTCTCCTTCAGAGCGAGCATGTACCACCATATCCTTTCAGAGAAATCACCCCAAAACAGCAGGAGTTGCAACAGCCGGGCACCCAGAGCATCAGTGAGACAGAGGAAGGGCTTTCCTATCTTGATGAGGGGTTGGTTTAGCTGATAGCTTCCACCTTCGCAGGATGCTGCTGCTTTGGAGTTACGGGTGGGAAGAGGCAATGCCAAGATAGCCATAAGCCCCTTCCCAATTTTGCCTTTAGGACTCTAGGCATTGGGCTGGAGAATTGGCTCAGTGGCTAAGAGCACTTATTGTTTTGATTCCCAGAATCCAGATGGTAGCTTGCAACTGTAATTCCAGTTCCAGGGGTTTTGATGGCTGTTTCTGGCCTCCTTGGACACATAATGCACATACATCCATGAAAGCAAAATATTCATACCCATAAAATAAAATAAATCTAAAAAAAAAACCCCAAAACTCTAGACCTCAGTTGGGCTTGGTGTTTCACACCTACAATCACGACACTCAGGAGGCAGAGGCAGGAGGGTTGAGTTCAAGGCTAATCAGTGTAATTACATAGTGAGATCTTGTCTTAAACAAATGAAGATTTGTAGTCCCAGCCATCTTCCTCCCCATGTCACCTCTAAAATGGCTTTTGGTATGTGTTGGTGGCTAGGAAAATTGCATTCTTCCCCCAGCAAACCAGGGCTGAGAAAGTCACACCCACCGGGCCATTCACTTCCTGTTTGGAACTGGAGGATCAATGGTGTGTCACTGGCCTTAAATCCAAATAGCCCTGTTTCCATCTGCTCTGTGAACAGCCAGCCTAGTCTAGGCCTTGGCCATGCAGGAGACCCTTAGGCCCAGAGCAGACACTCCCCTAGTAAATGTGGAAGGGTTACCTGGCTCTCTTACTTGCTCCCAAAGCCAAAAGGACATTGAATACCCAGAAAGAAACAATCAGGGTAGGACTGGTTGACCTGGTTCATTTGTATCCTATGCCTTTATATGTGGCAATGCAGAGAGATGAAATAAACAGCCCAGACATACCACATGCCCCATATAAATGTATGTTTGGACTGGCGAGATAGCCCAGTCAATAAAATGCTTGTCTTGCAAGCAGGAGGACCAGAGTTTGATTCCCAGAACCCAGGTGAAAGGTCTCCATGTGAGGGCATGCACATGCAGTCAGTCCCTGGGGCTTACCGGCTGGACAGCCCAATTGGTGAGCTCCAGGCCAGTGAGAGACTATCTCAAAGGAGGTGTCAGCAATTCTGAGGATATCATGAGGTTGTCCTCTGACCTCTATACACACAGGTACAGGCACCCACACCCACCATACCCTCCCCCACTCCCCCACACTCACATTTAGAAAAGGTGTGAATTAGAACACTGGTTTATCTCACTAAGCACCAGGTTTCTATTCTCTCTTTCTCTCTCTCTCTCTCTCTCTCTCTCTCTCTCTCTCTCTCGTTTTTGTTTTGTTTTTTGAGACAGGGCTTTTCTGTCTAGCTTCTGGAGCCTGTTCTGGAAGTCACTCTGTAGACCAGGCTGGCCTTGAACTCACAGAGATCCTCCTAGGATTAAAGGCAAGCACCGCCACCACCCAGCAGCACCAATTTTCTTAGCTGTGAACTTTCCCATCTAGGACCGGATGCCCACATAGGGAAACTCACTAGAAGAAGGAGAAAAACAGGTCTGAGTAGGCTCATTGCTCATTTATGTTTCCGCTGGGCCAACTGCTATTCCATTCAATATCAAGTGTGGAAGGGGAGCTATGGACAGCAGGTAGCACCACGTCTGCCCTCGGATTGGGGGGATTTCTGGGCACAGTGGATTTCTGAGGCTTCCAAGGAGATTCAAGGGACCAAGGTGAGTCCTTATTCCCCTTCTCCCAGAGGACGAAGGAGATGAAGTCTCCAGCCATTATCTCTCTCAAGCCAACATCGGAAGACCTATGTTCCAACGCAAACATCCTGAGCTTTAAAGGCCCATTGAGGGATCGGGGAATGACTCAGTTGGTAACATGCCTGCCAAGCAAACTTGAGGACCTAAGTTCGATACCCAGCACCTGTATAAAAAGCCAAGTGTTATGACATACACATGTAATCCCAGTGCTATACAGCCAGGACAGGGAGATCTCTGGGAAGCACTGGCCAGTCGGCCTAGTCAAATGAGTGGGCCTCAGGCCAGGAAAGAGTTTATTTCAAAAAGAAAGATGCTGACCAGAAAGGTGGCTCAGCAGTTTAGAGCACTTGCTGCTTTTGCAGAGGATCCTGATTCGAGTCCCAATTCCCACAGTGCTCACAAGCATCTCTAACGCCAGTTCCAGGGATCTTTGCTGACCTCCATAAGCACCAGGCACACATGTGGCACACATACATAAATGCAGGCAAAATATTCATACACATAAAACTAAATTAATCTTCCAGGCAGTGGTGCCACACGCCTTTAATCCCAGCACTCAGGAGGCAGAGACAGGTGGATCTCTGTGAGTTCCAGGCCAGCCTGGTCTACAGAGCTAGTTTCAGGATAGGCTCCAAAGCTACAGAGAAAACCTGCCTCAAAACAAAACAAAACAATTAATTTAAAAACTTAAGGTGAATAGCTTTTAAGACATAATATTCAAAGTTGATCTCTGACCTTCACTCCATGACCAAAATGGCCCCCGCAGGCCTCTTGCCATGCTTGTGGTCATCTAGAAGCTGCAAAGTGCCCATTCCAAGGGAGGAGCAGTGCAACATAGTGCTTCTAACACTCTGTGGTGCTCACAGGCTCTACAGAGGGACCTCAACAGAAAGCTAAGAAGACCAGTCAAGGTATCCTTAAGGGCTCAGTGCTGGGTGCTCACTACAAAGGATTCAAATCAGGATTTGAAACTGTGACCTAAAACTGGGTATGGGTGTGCTGGTGGGGTTTTTAATCTCAGCACTGGGGAGGCAGAGACTGGACAATTCCTGGGGTTCTTTGACCAGACAGTCTGGACTAATTGGAGAGCCCCTGGACACAGTGAGATAGTGAAAGTTCTCCAAGGGCATTTCTCAACAGTTAGGTGTCTCCGGGTAGGGGGCGAGAGTACCACAATGGAAGAGGCACACCATTGGTCTTCCAAGAGAAGCACTTTGGGGGTGAGAAGGTTGCTGTAGATGATCACAGCAGATAGGAGGACAGAGCAAATGAGAATCACAGGCAAACCTGGCACTCTAGACACCGTCAGAGTTGACAAGGCCCAGCCTCTTGGGACACTAAGGCAGAAAGCTATCAGGCCCAGGAGTTCAAGGACAGCTTAAGGAACATGAGACACCCTTCTCCCATATAAAAAACACATAAGTAAATTAATCCTATCACCAAGAAGCCAGCGAGGAGACGCTTTACTCCCAGAGTGTGCCAAGGTGCAGCCTGGTTCCCCTGACTCCCTTCAGCGAACTGCCCTCTTGCCTCCATGCCCCAGCAATGCCTCATTCAGGAGCAAATCCCACCCATACTCACACCTCTCTCCTTCTGAGAGCTGCTGTGTCTTCATCTGCAGCCCATGTATTGTCACCCTTATTCAGGGGATACAGAGAATAAAGGTCCTGCCAATGGCAGGGCCAGCAGCAGAAGATTCTGGCTGCTTCCCCAAGAAGAGTCAAGATGGTTTCTCTTCTTCTATTGCAGAGCAATAATGAAACAGCACCACCTCATCCTGAAAGCCTCCCTGGCAGACGCAGAGCCGGCCCCTGAGACCACATTCCTAGTTGTGGCTGGCAGTGGGAGGCACAGGCAAGCCTAGAGCATAGGGAGGCAGCTGCTCTAAATCTTGGGGGGAGTTTTGCAAGTACCTCTTCGTAGTGACTCATTTAGGGACTCCCTAAAAACTTCTGTGAGTTGAAAACAAAAGTGGCGGGAGCTGAGGAACCTTGTACCTTCTCTCCCCTCCCCTGCAGAGAGATGGGGGCTGCTGTAGGAAACATGAAGAGCTGACTGAACTTGACTTCATACCACACCGTGTCAGCAGGGTCTGCAACCCATCTGCCCGGTCCAGGGCCAAAGAGAAGAAAATAGGAGCCTTTTGGAAGCTCCACCCTCCTGCTCACCTTACTGGAGCAGACTGGGTGTGTGTAGAGGTCTGTGGACTGGGTCTCTGAGTCTCTTAACACTTAGCCATAGTCAGCTTGCTTGTAGCCAGACCTCCCTCTAAGGGTCATCATTGGCTGTGTGACCTAGGACCTTTTGTTTGACTTCTCTGAGCCTCAGGTTCCTACCTGGAACATGGCACAATTCACAGTGTATATGTGGAAGTCAGAGACAACTTGCTGGAGTCAGTTCCCTGCTTCCAGGGGCAGTGACTAGCATAGCTGCTCTGGGCTGGCAACCACACCTTTCCTATACCAGCATCCTAGAGCCACGTTGCCTAGCAATAAGGTGCTGAAACCAGACATCTGTCATCTGCTTCCAGTTCACTCACTCACCACCTGGGGGACTTTGGGCACAAGCCTTATTAATGCCATATAAGAAATGGGCACAAGGCATGACGCCTTCCTCGCAGGGGCTGAACCCCACAAGGCAGGCAGAGGGGCCAGCCGTGAAACCTTTCCTCCCTATACGTTGTAGCCTGATAGCTGAGGATTCAGGTAGGGCAGGTAGCTGAAGCACACTCAGTAGGATGCCATCCTGTGACCAGCCAGCAGTGCCTGGGGGTGCTCTGGCTTAAGCAGCAACGCCTGTCCCATCCAGGAGTATCCCCTCTTGAGGGGATGTAGGACTCTCCTTATTTTGCTCCCCAGAGAAACTTGGACATCCTAGTGGGTTGTTAAGTATTCATAGATTGTCTTTTTTTTTTTTTTAAACACACACCATACAATGTGCATGTATGTGAAGGGCATGGGGAGGTTAGAGACAATTTGTTGGAGTCCGTTCTTTCCTTCCACTTTGTGGGTCTGGAGGATCAAATTCAGGTAGGTTCTCACTGGGTTATTTGAATGGCCCCCAGTGGATTCATTTACTCCTTCTAGAAACGTTAGCACATTGGCCTGGCTGGCCTGGAGTTCCCAGGGACACTGGTGCTTCGGGGACAGGGACTTGGATTTGCTCTTGAGTCTACTTCTGTACCCATATTGAGCACTATTTGTACTATTGTACACAATAAGCACTATTTTTTAGACAGTGTTTCCTGTAGCTCAGGCTGGCTTGGAATTTTCTATAAAGCCAAGAATGACCTTGACTCTCTCACGTTCCTGCCTACGCTCCCCTAGAGCTGAGGTTACAGGTGCTGAGATTAGGAAAGCACTGTACCTAGTGAGCTTCATCTCCAGCTGCCCTCTCTGGGTAGGTCAATTTCAGTCGGGCTAGGGCTGAGATAGGAGCAATGTCAGCTGATGGGACCCCATGGGCACGAGAAAGGGTCCACGGGTTGGCTACCCTTCGAACCTGCATTTCAAAAGTCTAGAGCCCGCGTAGAGAGGTTCAGTGGCCAGGACCTGGAGTCTGGGCCTCAGTCTCCCCACCTGGGCCGGATGATCAAGCGCCAAGTCTGGGAGCGCGCCCCCGGCGCCCCCTTAGCCTGCGTGGCGGCCGCGCGCACGGGCGCAGGGGGCGGCGCGGTCCCGTGGCGGGGAGGGGCGGGCATGCGGGCGCGCGCAGAAGCGGCGGCTGAACCCGATGGACTAGCTGCGGCCGTGCGCCGCCAACTCGCGTGCGACCCGCGCTCCACCCGCTGCCGAGAGTGCCACCGGCGTCGGTGAGTGGCCTGGGGCGGGCGAGGGGCGAGGGGCGCGGGCCAGGGCGTGAGGCCGTCGCCCGAGGCGGTGGGCGCGTGCGCGTTCCCGAGAAGACGGCGGGGACGCCCGCAGGAGGCCGAGGTGTCGGCGACTGGGCTCCGTCCTCCCCGCTGCACGGGAGTGCGTGCGTGTGCATACCGGGGGCCTGGGCTGTGAGTTTGGGGTGGACCAGCGCGGGAGGATGGGCTAGGCTCCCGCTTATCTGTTTGTCGAGCGTTTGCCTTGGGTGCCAGGGAATACATGTGCCCACGTGTCTGAACGTTCCTGAATGAATGTGGGCACACGTGCACGGGCCAAAGTGTACAAATTTCGTACGTGTGTGTTTAAGAACCAGTGTAGCACCCTACACTGTAGGCCAGTGTGTGTGTGATGTGCCGGCTGACCCTGCCCGGAGAGGTTACCGGATGCGTGCAGGGCCGGATTTTGTGAGTCTGGGGCTCGGGGACAGACCCGCAGATGCCCAGGGTCTGACTCCGGTGGAAGCCGCTCAGTCCAGCCTTGGCAGGACTCTGCATGGCCACGCAGGCTGGGGATGGGGCTGCCCTGAACTTGACTTGAGGTTTTCAAAATCCGTCTGAGTTCCCTGGCTTTGTTCGTGGCTGTCTCCAGCTAGGCCAGATTTGGACTCTGCTGCCTCCCATACTTAGGGGTTAGGTCCTAGGGAGACCCAGGGCCCCAGTTACTTGCTCTCTGTGACTGCCCCTCTAAGTTAATCATATTCCCCCCATTTATCTGAGCCTCAGAGATAGTAACAAATGGGTGTCCGCATGCTTGGGACAAGTCCTCTAAGGGCTGTCCTTGCGGTTTTAAGTGACAGTTTATATGTGTTGAAAATCTCAGTTGAAAGTTTTAACTACTTTAAAGCAAACTTTACAAAGTTTCTGTCTGAGCTTCTCTCTGCTGGGCAAAATGCAGCTTGACTCTCTGAGGGGAAAAATGTCCTTACAGTAGTCTGGTCTGTGTAAAGGGGCACATTAAAAATCCCTGTTGCTAACGGGAGAAGAATTTCATTGAATGGGTGCCTGACTCCGACAAGAGGAACTTAAGCAGTGAACTTTGGACATAGTCTTTCAGCAGACAAAACCTGGAAGGAAGCAAAAAAGACCCATGTTCTTTTTTTCTCTTTGTCCTGAAAACTGGGGGAAAAAATATCCCCACCTTCTGGATGTGCTGGAACTGTTCCCCTCCCCCATCAGGGCCAGGCCCTCCCTGGATCCCCCACCCCCAAATAAAATATGCCTGTGGGGAGCGGAGGAGTGAGTCACTCCCTGGCAGAGGGCCCCACGGCAAACATTTGGGAAGGTTCTTGCTTAACTTCCCAGAAGAAAAAGCCCGGGATTTAAAATGGTCCCCGTGGTTTGTGAGACTCTGAGCCCCATCTGCTTCAGAAATGACTTAAAAAATCATTTTGCTGTCTCTGAAAATCCAAGTCTCAGACTTAAGCTCTAGCTGAGCAGGATTTAGAGCTGTTTCTAGAAATGAAGAGCCTGGTCTTCCCAGGTGGCATGTGGAGTGAGGAAGGAGGAGAGAGATGTGGTTGAATCATTTACGGAGTACCTACTGTGTGCTGAGATGGCGTACCTACTGTGTGCTGAGAATGGTTCTGGGGGTCCTTGACTCTCCTGGTATCCCATTCTGATTTTGGTTTTGTGCACAAGGAGTCTGAATCATACAGAGATCAAACGTGTTCCTGGGGCCAGCGGAGAGAGGGTGGCAACCAAAATCTGAGCCACCTGCCTGCTTTCAAGGTTTTTTCTTCTTCCATTGAGCCCAGCCTTCACTTCCTAAGGTGCACAGCCTGGGCGCTGAGGACTCAGTTAGGGTTTACCATAAGTCAGAGGTCGTTGTCTCTATTATACAGTTGAGAAAACAGACACTATGAGAGATGAACTGGCTGGCGTACTTTTTAGAAAGTAGTGCCATGACCAGTGGCCCTCATATGCCCTGTGCTGGCCTTGGTGCACCAAGTTTGAAGTTATATCTTCCTATATGTTTATTAACACTGTAAAGATGAGAACTGTCATGGTGCCCATTCTATAGATGAAGAAACCGGGACACGGAGAGACTAGATATGCAGTAGACCCAGAATTGAACCCAGACTTGCTCTGACAGAGTCTGTAGTCTTCCCATGAACTTGCAAAGTCAATATTCAGGTAAGTTAATAAACTGGTAAATGATGAAGTCAGGATTAAACTCCTGTCTCTGATTCTAGGGCCAGCCTTTTTTTTTTTTTTTTTTTTTTTTTTTTTTTGGTTTTTCGAGACAGGGTTTCCCTGTAGTTTCTAGAGCCTGTCCTGGAACTAGCTCTTGTAGACCAGGCTGGCCTCGAACTCAGAGATCTGCCTGCCTCTGCCTCCTGAGTGCTGGGATTAAAGGTGTGCCTCTGCTCCTGAGTGCTGGGATTAAAGGCGTGCGCCACCACCGCCCGGCTTAGGGCCAGCCTTCTTAACTTGAAGGCACATAGCTACCTTTACTGTGTTGTGCTCTTCTGGGATGCTGTAAAGCTGACTTATGACCAGCCAGGTTCGGCAGGGCTTGCTTGGTTTCAGCACGATGGGAGATGTCTTCTCAAAGGCCACTGAGCCACCAGAGTGAAGGGGCTAGTCTTTCCAAGTGCCATAGATGGCCAAATCATTGTCAAAAGGAGAATAATATTTCCCTCCTCTTCTCAGGTTGAACCAAATTGGGAGGTGAGGGTAGAGGACTCATTCAAGATTAGATAGGGTTAAACCTACATATGGTGGCTCATGATCATAATCCCAGCACTTTGGAAGGCTTGAAGCAGGAGGATTGCTTTGAGTTCCAGGCCAGCCTCAGTACCAGCCTACCCAGGATTATACAAAACACCATCTAAATAAACTAATTAATTAAAAAACATCCTAAATACAGGTTGGTACCTCTAAGCCTTTGTTGGAGACCTAACTGGACTCCGCCCCAGGAAAAGCCCATCCTCTGACCTTGTGAGGAGTTGGAGCGAGGCTGCCTTAGGACCTCACTCTCATTCTGGACAACTACAAAGGCTCCTGTCATCTGTCATTCAGGACTGGGTCTGCCAGTCACTTCCTCATTTACTTCCGTTTCTGGTGTTTGAGAGGACTGTGTGGTTTGAGCTGTGCCTGCCCAGCTCCGTGTCTTCCAGCATTAATAGTTATCTCTTCTCCTTTCAAGAATGTCTGCAAATTGATGAACATTTGCAAAGTGCTGTGCAATACGATGTAAGGTGTGACATAACATCTTTTTTTCTAATTTCTTTTTTTATTGCTATTTACTGAGCTCTACCTACATTTTTCTCTGCTCCCCTCCCTGCTTATCCCCTCCCCCATGAAACCCTCCCCCAAGGGCTGGAGAGATGGCTCAGAGGTTAAGAGCATTGGCTGCTCTTCCAAAGATCATGAGTTCAATTCCCAGCATCCACATGGTGGCTCACAACCACCTAAAATGAGATCTAATGCCCTCTTCTGGCATATAGGCACACATGCAGGCAGAACACTATGCATACTAAATAAATAAATCTTTAAAAAAAAATAAAATGAAATAAACCCTCCCCCAAGGTCCCCATGCTCCCAGTTTACTCAGGAGATCTTGTCTTTATTTACTTTCTACTTCTCATGTAGATTAGATCTATGTAAGTCTCTCTTAGTGTCCTCATTGTTGTCTAAATTCTCTGGGATTGTGGTTTGTAGGCTGGCTTTCTTTGCTTTATGTTTAAAAACCACCTATGAGTGAGTACATGTGATCATTGTCTTTCTGTTTCTGGGTTACCTCACTCAAAATAATGTTTTCTAGCTCTATCCATTTTCCTGCAAAATTCAAGCAGTCATTATTTTTTTCTGCTGTGTAGTACTCCATTGTGTAAATGTATCACATTTTCCTTATCCATTCTTCGATGGAGGGGCATTTAGGTTGTTTCCAGGTTCTGGCTATGACAAAACTGGATGAACATAGTTGAGCATATGTCCTTGTGGCACGATTGAGTATCCTTTGAATATATACCCAAAAGTGGTATTACTGGGTCTTGAGGAAGGTTGTTTCCTAATTTTCTGAGAAATCACCACACTGACATCCAAAGGGGTTGTACCAGCTTGCATTCCCACCAGCAATGCAGAAGTGTTCCTTTTTCCCCACAACCTCTCCAGCATAAGTTGTCATCAGTGTTTTTGATCTTGGCCATTCTTTCAGGTGTAAATACAATCTCAGAGTTGTTTTGATTTGCATTTCTCTCATGATTAAGGATGTTGAACATTTCCTTAAGTGTCTTTCAGCCATTTTAGATTCCTCTGTTGAGAGTTCTCTGTTTAGGTCTTTACTCCATTTTTTTTATTGGATTATGTGATCTTTTGGTGACCAATTTCTTGAGTTCTTTGTATATTTTGGAGTTCAGAACTCTGTCTGATGTAGGTTAGTGAAGATATTTTCCCATTCTGTAGGCTGTCGTTTTGTCTTGTTGGCCGTGTCCTTTGCCTTACAGAAGCTTTTCAGTTTCAGGAGGTCCCATTTATTAATTGTTTCTCTTAGTGTCTGTGCTGCTGGGGTTCTGTTTAGGAAGTGGTTCCCTGTGCCAATGTGTTCAAGTGTACTTCCCACTTTCTCTTCTATAAGGTTCAGTGTGGCTGGCTTTATGTTGAAGCCTTTGATCCATTTGGACTTGAGTTTTGTGCATGGTGATAGGTATGGATCTATTTTCATTCTTCTACATGTTGATATCCAGTTATGCCAGCACCACTTGTTAAATATGCTTTCTTTTTTCCATTTGGTATTTTTTGCTCCTTTGTCAAAAATCAGGTGCTCAAAGATGTGTGGATTAATAACCGGGTCTTCTATTCGGTTCCACTGGTCCTCCTGTCTGTTCTTATGCCAATACCAGGCTGTTTTCAGTACTGTTGAAGGAGCAGTGGGCTGCGTCCTGCCACCTGGCTAGCTTTACACCTGAAATAATTACACGGAAGCTGTATTCATTTAAACATTGCCTGACCCATTAGTTTCAGCCTCTTATTGGCTAATTCTCACATCTTGCTTTAACCCATATTTAGTAATCTGTGTAGCACCACAAAGTGGTGGCTTATCAGGAAGATTCTTAACCTGCGTCCATCTCGGAGAGGAGAGCTATGGCGACTGACTGAGGCATCTGCCTGACTCTGCTTTCTTTCTCCCACAATTCTGTTCTGTCTACTCCGCCTACCTAATTTTCTGTCCTATTAAAGGGCCAAGGCAGTTTCTTTATTAACCAATAAAAGTAACACATAGACAGATGACCCTCCTCCATCATTTCCCCTTTTTCTGTTTAAACAAAAAAAGAAAGGCTTTAACTTTAACATAGTAAAATTACATATAACAAAACAGTTATCAAGCAAGAATTATAGTTACAATATTTATATCTATTTCATCTATTATCATAACTAAGGAAAACTATAACTATTAACCATTCTTCAACTCCATCAAAGACTCCAGAAAGATTAATATTACCCAAGCAAACAAGAAATAAGTAACTTCCAGACTCTAGAAATGACAGAGACATCTTGCATTAAATATGCTTTCTTTTTTCCATTTGATTTTTTTTGCTTCTTTGTCAAAAATCAGGTGCTCAAAGATGTGTGGATTGATAACCGGGTCTTCTATTCGGTTCTACTGGTCCTCATGTCTGTTCTTATGCCAATACCAGGCTGTTTTCAGTACTGTAGCTCTGTAGTAGAGTTTGAAGTCAGGGATTGTGATGCCTCCAGAAGTTCTTTTATTGTACAGGATTGTTTTGGTTATCCTAGGTTTTTTGCTTTTCCATATGAAGTTGAGTACCGTTCTTTCAAGGTCTTTGAAGAATTTTGCTGGGATTTTGCTGGGAATTGTGTTGAATCTGTGACATAATAGATCTAGATTCTCTCTGTCTGGCCTGTGAATTTGCAGAGGTAAAACTAGACCTTGTTTCTGTGGTTTTATTTATTTAATTTAGTTTTGCTGATATCATAATCAGTAAAGTGCACAAACCTTTTTGCTAGTTCTTCCAGCTGGGGCTCTAAGGAGCAGGGAGGTCATGGAACAAAATGTCATTTAGGACCGTTTGGGCATCTGTAAAGGGTTTTAAAGTTTTCTAGCAGGCAGTGGATGGTCTCAGTTCTGTCACTATAACGATAATCTTCCCTCCCTCCCTCCCTCCCTCCCTTCCTTCCTTCTTGCTCTCTCTTTTTCTTTCAGTTTTTGAGACAGTTTCTCTGTGTAGAACTCACTCTGTGGACCAGGCTGGCCTGGAACTCACAGAGCTCTGCCTGCCTCTGCTTCCCGAGTACTGGGATTAAAGGCGTGCACCACCACCTGGATCCTTTTTTTTTTCTTTTTCTTTTGGAAAATGTTAGTAGAACACCCCCTACACACACACCCGATACCGGCCACTTCCCTGTTCCTGTCTGAATTTTATGACATACACACAATCCATCCATATTCAGGTCAAACCTGTAGCCTTCTCAGACCCAAGGTCCAGAAAGAAGGATTATTGGGGCACATCCATTAGTGGTATAATTTCCTGTGATGTTAATCTTTGAAACCAGAACTTGAGAGTGTGATCTGGCATTTTGATATCTGTCATTCCATAGGACTTGCTGTGTGGATGTAAATACAGACCCACATAGGCAGGGGACGCTTGTTTCCAAATCTTGGCTCCCACCCCCCCACCCCCGCAAGCACACACGCATACACAGACAGGCGCTTCTCACGTGGTCTGGCAGCTGAGGAGCTGGTCTCCTAGGCAGGTTTCTTGGACTGTACTGCCCCTGCCCAAGCCCCTTGTTCCCCATCCCTGGAGCTGGGCCCTGAGGGGCGAAATGCATTCAGTTCCAAAGACCCACATGGAGCTGTTCTTTCCCTCTTAGACTTCTGTGTGCTGGTGACCTCATAGAAAAGAAAGAATTCCTCTGCGTGTGAAGGAATGCCGACAGCGAAGGGGCGGGCAGTTGTTGTGGGAAGCCTGAGGCGCCTGCCTTTTCCCCAAATTATTTAACCCTCATACTTTAAAGTCAGGGTGGCCCTGGAGAAAGGGATTCTTTTTGTTTGGTTCTGTTCTGTTCTGTTTTGTTTTTTAAGACAGGGTTTCTCTGTGCAGCCCTGGCTGTTCTGGAACTCACTCTATCTGTAGGATGCACAGAGATGCACAGAGATCTGCCTGCCTTTGCCTCCCGAGTGCAGGGAATTAAAGGTGTGTCACCACTGCCCATTGGGTCCCCCTGTTGTCGGAGAAGCTACTGGGGTGCTGCCTTTTCCACTGCACTTAGTGCAGCTGGCAGACAGCAGGAATTGCTCAGGACCTTTTCTGTCCTTCAGCCCTTTAAGAATCTGCAAGAGGACATGGTTACCTTCTAGGGACCTGTTTCAGTTACTAACAGGGCCACAAAGAGCTGCTCACCAGAGCCCCAGGTGAAGATGACCACTAGAGGTTGCTTAGGGTAGACTTTGGGGATTGGAAGCTATCTATTGTACATTTTACAGAATGGAAACGGAGGCCCTGGAAGGGTCAGATATTCATAATCAAATTAAGAATGTGAGCCTTGTGGCTGGAAAGAGAAGGGGTCAGTGGTTAACAACACTGGCTGCTCTTCTAGAGGACTTGGGTTCCATTCCTAGCATCCACATGGCAGCTTTATAACCTCCATAACTCCAATTTCAGGGGATCCGATGCCTCCTTCTTTTGGCCTCCAAAGGCACCAGGCATAGACATGGTGCAGACAGACATACAGGCAGGCAAAACACCCAGACACATAAAATAAAAACAAAGCATTTGCTAGGCATAATAGACAGCAGTGGTTTGGCAAGGGACTGGGTTTCAGTGCTGGAATGGCCCTCATGGCATCTCAAGAAAAGTTTAGAGATCTGTGCTTGTCTTTTTCTGACCTACTCACGACAAGGCAAGACACTGAGCCCCTCAGTTTGGGTATGAAGTTGGAAAGTCTCTGAAGGCCCACAAGCTGTGTCAGCTAAGGTGTGTTATGAAGTAAGGCAGATGTTTTGTTAATTATTTATATAGTGTGCCCCAACAGATCTATGCTGACAGGAACAGCCATTACAAACCCCAGAGGGACCAGAGTCCTCAGCGAGGACTCCCTCTCTGCACTGAGGGCCACTTGGCCTGAGAGAGACCACATGTACCATTGGAATCTTCCTGGACCGCTTGAGGCTCTGTTATATTGGCTCTCTCTAAAGGACAGAAGAGTTTGACTATTCCCGTGGCTGCCCCTCCTTAGGCAGCTTTTGAGGAAATTTGTCCAGTTCCTCATACCTGAAGCCCACGAGGCTTAGGAGAGAAAGTGAGGACAGATGCCTGTGGAGAGCCATTCCCCCTACAGAGGCCCCTGCTTCAGGCTTCACTCAGGCCCAGCCTCCCCTGCCTTGACTATCAGGTGGGCTGGATGCATGTGGCAGTGATCCCCACTTCTCGCACCCCAGACTGATTTTAGGATATGGGTACTGAAAAGAAAGGGCCTAGAATAAGAGTTGTCCCTGAAATCAACTGAGGATGAGGGGCGTGAGCTCAGAGAGGAGGAGCAAACCACCGTGTACAGAAAGGCTCTGCCCAGGCCTCATGCTAAGAAAAGGAGCTCATTGAGTCCACTGAAACACAGGCCAGAGAGCCTGTGGTGTGAAGGCAGATTACAGTCACTGCGGTCCGGGAGAAGGGCGATTGAGGAGAAAGGGCTTGATGAGTGCAGGGCTTCCTTTTGGATGACAAAATGTTTTGGACCTAGGTAGCAACTGTAGTTGTACAATGTTGTGAATGTCCTAGATGCCACTTTAAAATTGTTAATTTGGGTATGGGCCAGTGATAGAGCTCTTACCTGGCCTGTGTTGAGCCTCAAGTTGGATGCCCAAGACCACACTTCCCCTCATGCCTCCACATAGGAAGACAGAACCAGAAGAGATCCTGTTGCTTAAGACAAAAAGTGCCCTGTCCTGCTCCATTTCTAGGTGGGGACAGAAGTGCAGAGAGCATGACCAGCCCAAGGGTCCCATGGCTGTCCCATGGCTTCCTTCTATCACTTTCACAGCCTTCATGCCACGCGTCATGGCTCCTGGGCCTGAGCCTGCAGTCTGGAGCAGGCCAAGTGTACTCTAGTCTCAGAACTGGAGATATTCGTGTTGGCTGGCATGTGCACACCCATTGCTGATCCTGGAGAGATAGTGTAGTGGTTAAGGGCACTTGCTCTTGGAGAGGACCCAGGTTCACTTCCCAGCACACGTATCAGACAGCTCACAGCTGCCTGTAACTCTGGGCATCCAGGGGATCAGATGCCCTCTTCTGGCCTCGTTGGGCACCTGCATACACATGACAAGCAGATACACATACACATAAATAAAAGTAAATTTAAATTTATTTTGAGAAAAGATCTCAATGGACAGCTCTGGCTGTCCTGAAACTCGCTTTGTAGATCAGGCTGGCTTCAAATTCACGAAGATTTTCCTGCTTCTGCTGCCTGAGTCCTGGGTTTAGACGTCTGTGCCATCATGTCCAGCAAATTACAAAATAATAATAAAAGTAAATGATTTCTTTATTTTTATTTTGTGTGCTGACATTTTGCCTGCATGTATGTCTGTAGGAGCATGTTGAACCCCTTGGAACTAGAGTTACAGGCAGGTGTGAGTTGCCACGTGGGTGCTGGAAGTTGAACCTGGACTCCGGAAAGAGCAGCCATCTCTGAGCCATATCTCCAGCCCCGCCTCACTTTCTAAGAAGGGGTAGGTAAGGCTTGCACAGAGGCCCCTTCATGGCCTTACCCCGACTGTGGAGGCAGGCTCAGAACTGTATAGGAGCTTGTGAGTGTTCTACAGAAGGGATCTGATGGGCCTCACTCTCTGGGCAAGCAGGAGGAATGGGAAGAGCGAGCAGCACTGTGGCAGGGAGATGGGAGGTTCTGTTGAGGCCTCAAAGGGCCATCTTGAGGGCAAGTGGACCACGGGGGCCATGGGATGGTTTCTGGAGCTTCAGGCAGACCTGAGAAAACAAGAAGCTAGGAACTTCCTCTAATCTCTACCATCCCTCCACAGAGGCTCCCTGTGCCAGGGCCTGCTGCAGGACAAGCCCTACTCTAACCTTTACATTGGTAAGTTAACTTGATCCAGCAGTTCCACGTTAGGGATGAAGAAACAGCTAGGGTCCAGGGTGGCTGGTTCTCTCCTGTCAACATGAGTGCTGTGAGGAACGCCACAGTAGAGGGTGTTCTACAGACAGGGGACAGTCGCTGCCCTCGGAAAGTGCCTGCTGTGTGGGCTGGACTAGGGTAGCCAGTTCTGGCCTTCTGAGCAGCTGCAAGAAACAGCATGTACCACAGTCCTATGCTGAGGGCATAGGATATCAGTTGTCTATTTCTTCCAGATGGGAATGCCATTTCATAGGGCAAGACTTGGTGTGTGGCCACAGCTGTGTCCTCAGAGCCTGGCACACAGGAAGAGCACAGTTATCAGAAGATTGCTGTGCACCAGCATAGTGACATGGTGTTCAAACATCTCAGATTTCCAGATTAGGGCTATTCAATTGGTTAAGTCTGCAATATTCCCAAATTCAGTTAACTCTAAAATCTGAAACATGGGGCTGGAGAGACGGCTCAGTGATTAGAGCACTTGTTGCTCTTCCAGAGGATCTAGGTTCAGTGCCCAGCAACTACATATCAGTTTATAATCGTTCCAAGGCATCTAATTCCCCCCTTTTCTGGCTTTCATTAGCACTAGACATACCATCGATACACAGATATTCAAGCAAGCAAAGAAAAAAATCCATATACCTAATAAATAAATAAGTAAAATCTGAAACTTTGCTGGTCCCAAGCATCTCAGATAAGAGAGAACCTCCTGGAGCAGCTTGAGTTGTGGGGTCTTCTTCCTGTTGTGCTTTGCTGAATGTTGGTACGGGAGGGGTTTGTTGGGGATGCTGGGGATTAACACCCAGGAATTCTATCCACACCATGAGAACTACACTCCCCACTTTAAACTGTGTTTTCTGTCAAGTACCTCTGTTGTTTAGGGGCAGCATCCTTTGCAAGGTGGCTTTGAGAAGGGGAAGGGGTTAAACTCTCCTGAGCAACTTCTAGAGTTATCTCTACCCTGTGAGCATGATCCTCAATTTTCCCCCAACCAGAAGAGTGAAGAACCTGGCCTTTTAAGAGCAAACAAATCTCTTGTTCATTTGGCCTTGGTGGGTATCTACACAGTAGCTGCCCTGACACCCATGGCAGTAGACAGCAGAGGCAGGGAACCTACCAAGGGCTTGCAGGGTCTGCCAGGTCCCTGAACTGGGTTACTCAGGACCTTACACATGCACACACTTGAGTTACACATGTCACTCAGAGCGTGCTCTTGCTGCTTGTTCCTCTTCTGCAGGAACCTCAGTGGCCTAGTCCACGGGAACACGAAGACTGGAGTTCTGTCTGGGCACAGGGTAGGGACTGTGGCTCTTGGAGCCAGCCTGGTGGTGACAGCAAGGCACGTGGTTTTCTGTGAGGTGTGATGGGCAGTGGGTCCTGTGCTGTCCTTAGGCTTGGCTCTGGGATCTCCCAACAGGCTGGAGCTGGCCATGTAGGGAAACAAAGGGATCAGGCTTAGACCTTTGTCCCTCTACCTAGGAAGTGTGCAGAGGAATTTCCTGTCCCCTGAGCTGACAGCTGTCCTTTACACAGACTTTTCTTGGCTCCTACATCCTCGGACTTTGATGATCTGTAGGTTAGGCATAGGACAGCCCCACTTTCCTGATCTCGTAGTGGCAGTGGTGTTAGATTATTTTAGTGTTGGCTAGGGACAGGAAAGGCAGTCTTAAAAAAGCATTCCGCCCCTGGCATGTGGATTCCTGGATGCTCTGATGGCTTTTGGGGCAGTGTCTCTGAAATCACACACTGCCAAAAATTCCTGCACATATGGCCACTGTGATGTGCTAATGTTAGCAATCGAGATACTTAATTACATAGGGGGAGAAAAACCCTTTTCCTACTCCCAAGCGGTTACTGGAGAGCCTATATGTCTCGGGCCTGAGGGTACTACACAGTATAAATCACACTGGCAGATGGGATGTCATTATTGTGTATGAATTTATTATCTAATAATTATTTTTAAATCTGGTCACAACTTTATCTGGCAATTTCTTCAACTGCCATTTATCCAGCTATATTGTCTCAACCCTACTTGGTTCCTGACCTGGTATTGGGACCTGGGGCTCGAAAGAAACAGGATTCTAATGGCCCTGAGTCTTTCCTGTGTGCCAGCCACCCAGGTGGGGCTATGGGCTGTGGGCTGTGGTGAATCTGTTCACTTACTGGTGGGCACTGTGGGAAGAGTGTACTTCCTCCTGTGTGCACATCCGTAGAGACGCAGGCACGTAGACCATCCATCCGGCATGCACTAGTTTGATGAGTTCTTTGGGGCCTGGCTGTCTGCTTGCTATGATCAACCAAGTCAGCCACTGTTCACAGGCCACGTGATGACGTCCCCTGAATGAACCAGAAACAATCCAGATGCCCCAGAAACCGATGTGAGAACAAGGCACCCCTTCACACATTGCGTCTCAGTTCAGCGTCTTGCCACCACCCAGCATTTTGAGACAGAATGTGAGATCTCGTGGTTGGCTAAATACATAAATATTTTATGTCTTGATATTCTGAAAATGAAGCCCAAATGCACAGAACTGCTGCACATCAGTGCTATGGATCATATGTTATAATAATCTGATGACATGTTGTTTAAATATTTATGGACTGATGCGACATAACAATGGGGGGGAGAGAGGCGTCTGGGAGCAGAGTCATGGCAGATGCTAGGAAGGAGGGAGCGCATTCTCTCCATTCTGAGATGTGTCACACGACTCTGGGGTATGGGGCAGTAGCAGCAGCTGCGTGTATCAGTCATTTGCTTGTGTGCTGTAGCTGTCAGTGACTTCATTGTATTTCATCATCACAGCACCCCTAGGAGGAGGGGATGAAACTGAGGCTCAAGCAGACATGCAGCTAGTAGATATCCAGGAAGAAGCTGCTGCTGCACTGTACGCTCTTGCCGCTGTGCCATTCTTCCATGCCTGCCCCCACGCCCGTTCTGGAGGGCCCATTGCTACATGCTTGTTGAACTTTCCTGGTCACAGGAAAAAGTGACAGGAATCGAAACCATGAGCATCCAGCTAAGGCTGGGCTGCCATAGTTGGGCATGTCTGCCCAGGGCACACCCTCAGGTGTGCTGGCTCTCACTCTTGCATTTTTCTTCATTCTTGGTTCTGTAGTCATTATAGCAGCTTGCTGCAGATAGTTTCCTTAGTCCCTGGCCCCGTGTTTTGGCCTCACCCCCTTGCTTTGGCCAGTAAGTAAAGTTACTAGGTCCTCACTTCCTGCTCACCTTCTAGAACCAGCTTTGTCATCCCTGCCTTCAGGGAGCCACCTGAACAGGCTAACCAGTGAGACCATTCCCTGGCGACTTCGAATGGAACATTCACATGAGCATCCTGTCTTGAGTTAGCTTGTTTTTTGAGATGGAGTTTCTTTGTAAAACAGTCCTGGTTGACAAACAAAATCATCCAGGAGGGAGGGGCTGGTATGTAGAGTGTTTGTCTACCCTCAGGCAATGCACACTTGTAGTTGCAGGAGGTGGGGCAGGAGGATCAGAATTCCAGGGTCGTCACAGCTACTGGGAGTGGGGAGGGGGGGGATAGATGAGGACCTGTTTCAAGCCTACCCCCAACCCTGAAGAAACCAGAACAGAAAACTGATTTTCTTTTCTTTCATATGTACTCTCCTTGCCTGTCATGTAGTGTTTCCTTCTTGGGCATTGGAACTCTCAGGGTGAGAACAGACCCTCAGAAGATCCCACTCTGCCATTCCATGTGGGGGTCTACCTGACTTCTACTCTGCCATGGGTGACAGGTATTTGTATGAGGGAGACAATGGGCACCTGTCCTAGGGTGACAGGACCAACATGTACTGAAGGTCCAAAAGCCCACTCCTCCAGGCTTCTCCCAGATATCAAAGGTAACAAGAACGCCAAAGGTGAACCAGGGTATGACTTGGAACCCATATGGGGACAGGGCTGATTGGCCATGTTAGTTTCACAAGTGTCACACGCCATCAGATTTCAAAACAAGAAGGTCCCCTTGTCAGTTCTCTGTATACGATTATGGGGACCAGATCATTTAGAGGAAATGATCTCTGCATCCAGACCACTGATCCGCTGGAGTGACCATGACCACTCAGCCGGCAGGTCTCTCCTCTGGGCCTCTTTTGCCAGACACACCGTAGAGCCAACCATGGATATAGTTGCACCCGCATCCATCCCGTCAGCTTTCCTGCCTCTGAGTGACACGAGTTAGCAATCAAACAACCACATTTCTGACCCACTTGCTTGGCAAGAGCCCCAGAGTCCCAAGGCATTGGGAAGAGAGACTCGATGCCTCTGCTAACACAGACATGTTTCTAGCTCTGCAGTCAAGCTAAGAGCAGGCAGTTGGAGGAATGGAAGTTTGGCATCTCGAATGCATGTGTGCATGAGATTCTGGAGGAGAGAAATGCCAACTATGCAACAGTTTGCCCAGCCAAGTGCTGTGTGTGTTTTTGCCTTCATTGATTAGTCCTCCTGATCATGCTGTGATGGCTCCATCTTTCAGATTTGGACAACTGAGGTTCAGTATCAGTAGGAAGCCTTGACCCAAAGCTACCCAAAGTGTCCAAGCCTAGGTTTATGCCCTCGACATGCAGCCCACAGTTGCTGCTGCATGGCCTCCAGCCCTGCAGCAGCAACTGTATGAGTGTAGGGATTGGACACTGGCCACTTCTTGGTGCTGCTGCTTCTCTGCATCTGCCTCCGAGTAGGGCCAAGATCTGCAGCCATCCTTGCTCAGAGAGGGAGGAGGTGGGCAGTTGGTTTGGCCAAGGCCAACGTGTCCCCACTTTGCCCACAGTAGCTCCTGAGCTGTCGCCTCCTCCCAGGGTGCCTGCTGTTTTCTGGTTTACAAAGCCAGGGGTGGTACGAGTTTCCGTTTCTGTATTTAGCCCTCAGTTCCATGCCAGGTAGTGGGCAGGACCATGACTCACGGTGTTGACAGGCAGTAAGAAACAGCTGTCAAATGACCAAGTTACTGACCCACTCACTTGGGAAGGGCACCAACACCACCACTCGTCTAGAGCCTGGGGCACCTGTAATGCTCAGGCTGCCTCGCATCCCCCACCCCCACCCCTGCCCCTCTCCTTCCTCTCATTTAGTCATTCATTTATCTAAATGACCAGTGCCCTGTTGCACTGTTCAAAGACACTGGTGAGTCACAGGGACAAAGTCCCTGGCTTCAAGGAGTCACATTACTGTCCCAGGAGCACTGGGGAAGTTCTGAAAGGGAAATGGGAAGGGAAGGATAGGCGGCTGTGTTTGGGAACTGATGGCATTCCCCAGCCTGCAGTGTTGGCATGCCCTCAGGCCTTGCTCTTCTCTGAAGGGTGCAGGGGAGTGTGGGATTTTCCTTACACTCTTGTCTAAGGGCCACTGACCCTGGGCTGGACTGGGCATGTAGTCACACTGAATCCTAGCTGTGACTTGAAGCATGTGTACTTAGCTCCACCTTACAGACCAGAGTGGGCAGCTGAGTGTGGCTGGATCATTTGCTTAGTGCCACCTAGTAGGGCCTCAGCCAAGGCAAGTTTGAACCCAGGCCTTGCGCCCCAAACCTTCCTCTCTAACCTCTGCACACCTGTGCCAGTGGTTAGCAGAGGAGCTGCAGCTGCCTCTCAGGGCAGTGGGTGCCATGGAAATGTATGCTCAAAAGAATAGGGGCAAGCCCTGGTGCTGGGAAGGGGGGGACGGGGTTACCTTGTCCTGGGATGAAGAGGCTGAAGCCGAAAGAGGTTCCAGACTGCCGAGATCACACAGCCCTGACCCTCTGGTCTGCTTTCTAGATCTGCCTCACACCAGCATCACCTTCTACCTTCAACTTCCATTTGGCAACTGAAGCCTGACAGACACCTCCGTGGCTTGTTTCCAAACTGAGAAGAGGGTGTAGAGAGAAAGCTCTTTGCATAATTGTGGAAAAGGACACCTATTTCACTGCAAAAACACTTTCGAAATGCTACCGATTGCCAGGGCAGGAGATGAATGACAGCATTCTGCATATGTGTTTGTGATGGCGAGGGGCCTGTGTCAGATCCCTCCCAGGGCTGTCAGCCAGGTTACACTAGGGCTTTATGGCATCTGGAACAAACAAGCCTTTTAGAAGAAATTGTCTTCAGAGCCGTCCCATCCCATCGTTGGCAAATGGGCCTAAAACAGCCGAGGAAGCTGTGCTGGGTATTCACAAAGCAGGGAGCTGGCATTTAGACACACTTGTTTAAAGCGGGAGTCAGGAGACGAAAGACTGAGCGGCTTGTCGCCTTGCTGCAGCCTGGGAGCCAAGTCTTTGGGGTTTGCTTACCACTTACAGGGTTTTGTTGTTGTTGTTGTATATTTGTAAAATGTGGCTTCTGCTGGCAAAAGCAGGTTTTAGCGTGTGCAGTGGCGCTTTCAAGACCTAATAAGGCCCCAAAGGAGGGTGCGTTCCAGCTACACTCTCTTCCCCCAGCCCCCCATTCCATCTTGCCTCATCCACTCTGGGCACAGGGTACCATTCATCTTGCTTCCCATTAACAGAATTATTGCCATCACTTCTGCAGGACAAGATGGGCCCTGTGGAACTGCCCGGGGACAGAGGCAGGATTGGCTGCCAAGCAGCTTTGCTTAGAGGGGGAGTGAAGGAGAAAAAGAGCAAGCATGGACAGATCCTACACAGTGTGGGCTCCCTGGGTGATGAGGGCTGCAGGCTTCAGAGAAGGGCACCATCTGGCCACGTACCCTTAGGGGCAGTGACAGGGCATGTGCTGGCTTATACACAGATATGACCCTGCTGAGTGCAGAGGAAGGGAAGAAAGACATCCCAGCATTTTATGGGCCGCTTTGTATAGGTCGTGGGGTGTGGGAATTTTTGTGCCCATATTCCAATTGAACAGCATCAGCCCAGAGTTACATGTTTTTTGAATCGAGGTTAGGGTATGAACCTTGATTTTTCAACTTAGGGATACTCTTCCTGGAGGCTTCAGACGGTAGCAGACAGAGAGCTCACCATCTGACTGCCACCAACCTGCCCCATTTCATCGTGATTCCTCTTACAAGCGAGTTGATATCTGGGCTCACTGTTGGGCCATGTTAAACTCCTATAGCCCATTTGCAGACCCAAGAAAATTTCAGGGTGTGGGACCCTGAGAGTGAAGGAGAGACTAGAGAGCTATGTACCCATTTGCTATAGGAGTAGCAACGATTGTCACACCTAGTGCCAGCTCTGATAGATTGAAGCTGCCTGGTATACCCAGCTGCCATGGCTTTGGAAACTAGGATTGATTAGTAATGTCTGCTATGTTCACCAGAAAGTAAAGAGGGCCTGACACTTACCCTGGGCTCTGATCTTAGGGGCACCGTTGTTCTTGGTCATACTGTGTGTCAACACAATTAACTCTAGAGGAGGGAGGGATGCACTAAGCACATAGTGGGGAATCTATGGGTACCCAAAGAAAGGACTGATAAAAGCTTAGGAGTCCCTGAGAGCCATCAAGTGGAATTCTACAGTAAATGTCTGTAAAAAGCATTTTTAAGCTTCTAGGGATGACGTTTAAGTGCCTACATATTTAAACCAGTTCTGCCTCCTATATGAGTGCTCTGTATAAACAGCTTTAGCTTTGTGTCTCAGTCTCCTCATCTTTGAAGCTCATTCTCCACTCATATGACCATGATGAGGTGACTCAGGAGATGGAGGTCCTGAAGCTCAGACCCATCGGCGACAAATGGGTAGAGTCAGGCCCCGCCCCCACACACCTGCCTTGTGCTGAGCTCTAGGGTCCCGTGTTGGTCTCAGGTGTTGCTTGTTGCCTGGCTCCAGAATTTGGCTCTGAGCTGGACTAGGCAGTACTGGCAGGCCAGCTGGGTAGAGGAGTCCAGCTCTACTGCAGAAACACTGCAGCTCAGATGTCTCCAGCACTTCCTGTGGATTTGTTTCTTTGTTTCTTGAGACAGGATCTTGCTGTGTAGCTTAGCTGGCCTGGAACTCTTTGTCTCCAGCCGTGGAGTGCCTCTACTGTGCCTAGATTTACAGGGGATTCTGTTTGTTTCACTGTGTAGTCTGACTGACCTGGGACTCACTTTGTAGCACAGGCTGGCCTTGAACTCACAGATCTGCTGCTAGGGAATTCTGTAGAGGACAGAGTTGGGCTCCACCTGTCATTAGAAGGGTTTGGAACCAGGGTGTGGTCTGTGGCAACTAGGGGCAGGGCACTGCAGCTGTTAGGGTGGAAGGGACAGGTAGAGGTTAGAGCTGGCCTGGAGGGAGGGGTGAGCTGGGAAGCCTGTGAGTCTTGACAGGACCACAGATCAGATCCCACGACTCTCTGTAGTTTACTTGCCCCAGGTCGTAGGAGAATTCTCTGCACAAAGGCCTGGGGCCAGTGAAGGAGGGGGGCTGCATGCTCTCACCACGTGACTCTCTGGATCCAGAAGAGTCACAGGGAGAGGGAATTGGAAATCACAGCGAAACAAGTCCCAAAGGCAAGTACAAGGGGTTGTGATCCTAGAGTGTGTCTAGAGGGGGCCTCCCTTGACACTTGCTCCACAGATGCCAATTCTCTTAACAGTGCTGTGTGTGCGCATGTGTGTGCTCACGTGTGCGTGTGTATATGTATGCATGTTTAAACTACAGTAGCTCCTGCCACTATTGTTAGCCCTTTATCAGCACACCCACCAGGGCTTTACATACACTGTTAGCTGGTGCTCATCTCTAGACAGCTTATTATTTATTTATATGTTGTTTGTTGGGGGATAACATTTGCTGTGTGATTCAGACTGGTCTAATACTCTGTACCCCTGCCCGACCTTGAATTCAGTTTATTTTGTGGTGTTTGGGTGTGGGGTAGAGGTGAGGAGACAGCTTTAGGAAGCAGTCAGCTCTCCCTTCTACCATGCTATCTCACCAGCCTGGTGCTCAGTGTGTGAAGGGAACCCACCACTTAAAGAGGCGGAGAGATTTACCTAGAGCCACACAGAGATGGTAAGCCCTCAGCTGTCTCCTCGGGAAGCCCCCGGGCCATTACCTCCCAGAATCGTCGCCTTAAGCTGGTGAAACATGAGAGACTTTGTGGAAAGACATGTCAAGTCGCTTGGGGTTACCTGAGATGGGGCCATATAGCTAAGACGTCTTAGGTGTTGAGCCCAAGAATGACCATTTTAGTTGGGAGTCTTAATGGTCCATTAGGAAGAGGTGTGTACACCGTAGGGGTTAGGGTAGGTCATGGCCTAGCCAGGGTGGATAAGACTAATGCCCCAAAACCTGCTCATGCCTGAGGCTGCTCTCACCCTGCACAAATTGCTGCTTCTCCCCTGGGTGTTGGGTGGGAGGCCCCTCACCTCAGCACCCTCAGTCTCGCTCATAGCTTTCCTGTGAAAATCAAGGCCCACACCTACTGACTTGCTGGAGACAAGTGGAATAGCTGATAAATATGTAAAGCTGATAAAATATGTAAAGCTCATAGCACTGGGGGAAAAGTGCCACAGATGTGCTATTTTCCCTGAATTCAGGTTTCTGCACGCCGTCCTCCCACCCCACCCCCATCAGAAAAGCTGTTTTGATTCCCACGGATGAGAGAAGCCGGAGCTAACGGGAGTGTGTCAGCCAAGGCCTGGCTATGCAAGCCCCTGCAACTGATGCATCCAGCCTCCAGGTTTCCCCGACTGTCTCACCAATCTCCAGGAGCCCCTACATGTGGTTGTGGTGACTGAGTCCCAGGCTTTCTTCTTCAGTGCTTTTCTCTAGGAGAGTCTGAGGTCCTGCTCTGAGAGCAGTTGCTCTGGGGATTAGTACCCACCTGTGCTTACCGCGTATGCGGGCCAGGGTCATCCGTTGCCCCCACCTCCCCTGGCAGGCCTGAAGTGTCTCAGACAATGTCAGGGCTCCCAGGGTCACTTTGGGTATGTGGCGGTGTGATAGGATAGTCCTGCTGGTGACAGAATGAGCAGCTGAGTGGAGGTGAGAGCAATGTATACTTTTCTATAGGTCTGCGACAGGAGTTAGAACCTAGTAGGCTGGTCCAGTAGGTGTCAGAAGAATAACTTTCCAGCCAAGAAGGAGTGACTGGGGTCTCCCCTGATACATGGAACTAGTTGAACCCCAAACTAGCCCACCCTAGCTTCCTGTTCCAGGGGGCCTGGTTCTATTTTGCATCTCATCATGTCCTAAGTAGTTAGCAGCAATCTTGTTAACTAGCCCCGTGACCTGTGAGACCAGAACCCCTGATTTTTCCCCCTCAGTTGCTGGCCTCACCTCCAGCTGTCGGAGTGACATGCCCGTTGGCTTCTGTCTGTCTCCGTCTGGGAAGGCAGGGCTCTCTTCATTTCATCCGCTTGTGTCTCCAGCCCCTCAGGCATGATGCTTTCAAGAAATAGCAGAATAAGCTCAGTATTGTCTCAAAAAGAACATGGATCGCTCTTAGAGCACAAGCAGGTCCCTCGGCCACATCTTAAGGGCCTAGTGGGAGCCCTTGCCTATATGGACTCAACAGGGGCCCAGCTTTGAGCTTGGAATTCAGGGTGTGCTTGCATGTGTCCCCACACTTTCACACTGCCCTGAGAAACTTCCAATCCACACTTGTGGCCAGTTCCACTCTCAAGTGTGTCCTGTGACTGCTCCAGGAATCTGGGCATTTAGCCCAGAAAAGAGTGTACTTCCTGAGAAGGGCCCACTCTGCTCCTGTGGGGCACATGGGAGGGAGGGAGGGCAGGTGGACTTGCATACCCTGGGAGGCTCTGCTGCATCAGACCCTATCATTTGAGGCCACCTGCTGCCCTGTGACCATTGGCCCCAGCTGGGGAGTGTGTTCTGGTGTGGTAGCGTCCTTGGAAAGGAACACGTCCCTTTGCTCTCTCTGCTGACTGCAGGGCAGACGTGGGTGCCATGTTCTCAAAGCACAGAGTGACCCTTGTCCATTTGGTCATCAGGCCACTAGGGCCACATGTTTTGAGAGCCCCTCCCTGAACACAAGGAATCTGATCCCACGCTCTTCAGGGACCAGGCTCGGGTTAATGAGGTGAGTCTGAATAGACCTGGAGATGTTGGGCCCTCAAATCTACACATTATGAAATTTCGTAGTTTGCTTCTCTGCACAAAAAGATCTGGTGCTTTTCCTTTTCCTTCCTGTCGTGACCTCTCTGGAGCTCTGTCAACACTCCCTGCCAGCAGAGGGCCTTTGCTGGAATGCTCACAGATTCCAGCAGGGAGCACACCTTTGTTTTCCCACAGGAGAATATGAGGAGGTTCAGACTCACCCTCCTCAGCCAGGACTGAAGGGAATCTCTGATACAGCAACTTAATTCCCTGCACCCTGAATCCAGAACCAGACTAGCCCCGGAACTGTGGTCCCAGTGAAATGAGAGCCTGGCATTAGTGACTTTCTGATGTCATGTGTCCTTGCTCCCAAAAGGACGGTGATAATGGGTGGGAATTCTACTTCAGATGCTGGAAGATGTTGGCAGCCTTATGTCTGTCTTCAAAACTTGAGGGAAGGAGGCACTACAGGTCTTTGAACTTCCCTAGGTCCAGGAGCCAGCACCATGCTTCCTCTGGATGGGGAGGTGGGGAGCAGAGTGGGACCCCTAGTGGGTGCCAGTTCCTCTGAGTGCCAGTCTGCCCCGATTCTCCTAGGCTGCTTTACCATGTTACCTCAGCCTGAACAGAACACAGTGGACACAATGCTCACTGATGCAGCCTGGGGTCTGGAACCAGGGTACAGGGCTGCTTTCTCTTAAAGCAGAGTCATTTCCAGCTTCTGGTGAACGTTCTCAACCCTGGCATTCTTGAGCTGTAGACCCAGCATGGTCTGCCTCCCTTGTCATGTCTGTCTGTCTGTCTGTCTGTCTGTCTGTCTGTGTCTCTCCCTTCACCGAAAGACTCCAGTGATTAAGGCTCATCCTAATCCTGCATGACTTCAGTTTAACTCAGTTATACTTGCAAAAGGCCTATGAATATGTTTCAACTTACAATCCAGCTAAGAGCATCATAGATTGAAACTTCACTGAGTCCATCTAGCCTCCTGCACCCTGTAGATGGCTGGTGGGCTCCCCTTGGGATGTGCTTGTGGGACTGCTGGAGCTGCAGCTGTCTCTGCAGCCTCCGAAAGATGGTGTATTTCTAGTTTGGAAATAAATTGAAATTAAAAAAAATTTAAAGTTAGCCCAACGTAGTGACTGTCTATGCCCTTAGTCCCAGCACTTGGGAAGCAGAGGCAGGCTGCCCAGGCCACGTTCACCAAGTCTGTCCTTAATGCAAGCCATCATTTTAGTCCTTTGGAGGCATCAGCTGGGGTAACTGAGGACCTAGAGTGTCTCAGAGTTTAGCGTCAATTCTCCCTTGGCTGCTCAAGAGGAAGAACTGTCTGGAGAGTGATAAAGCCCTGCCATTCCGCTCCGTTCTCGCTCTGGCAGCCAGCTAGTGGATAGAGGAAGGAAGGGAATCAGTCCCTGTTTGTTCATCAGGGACCCTTATCTCTTTTGGCAAAGGTTCTGTGGTCAGGCAGTTCTGGGTATCCCAGAGAAATCCTGAGCAGGCACGCACATCCCATACCCAGATTCTAAGCTTCACCCTTGCCTCTCCTGTGAAGTACAAGTACCATCCTGGTCCTGTCCAGGTCAGGAAGGGAAACTAGGTAAGTGTGAGGGTGTAAATCCTTCCTGTGCCCAACACAGGGCCCCGGGCCTGGCACACAGTAGTCGCTTTGTAAAGTCTTGCTGAACAGTCCGGTTGATGGCACGCTGCTCCTGAGGGCCTGCCTGTTGGCAGGGCTCCCCAGAAGAATTCCCACTGCTGTTTCTTTTCTGTTGTTCCATGCACATACAATGGAGGTCGAATGTGGGCATGAACTATGAACACAAGAAAGGTGTTTCAGGCTTTGAATGCTCACATGACCTATTTAGCGATGTTTCCAATACTTGGTGCTGCGTAAAAAGAGCATTGGAAGGAAGAGAGTAGGTCGGCACAGAGCCCTATGGAACGGACTTGCTGAGACTCCTCGGGTTTGCTGCCGTCTCTGGTTTCTGTCCCCGCACACAGCTGGTTCTTCCTAGTGTGTAATTATTTGCACACACACGCTAAGAAGCTGTGAGAATGCATATGCCATATCTTCTGCTTTGAACACCTATCCTGCCCTTCACTCCCAGGGACTCTCTGCTCCGAGGAAATACTGCATCGCCCTAGGGCCCTTTCTGTGGTCTCGTGTGAGGGGTTAGAGGTCTTCGTGTGAGGAGGAGGAGAATGGTGGTACCTGCAGGTGGACTTTTAAATGATGATCTTGTGTTGATAAAACTATGAATAGAGCCAGGGAAGTTCCTGAGTCTTCAGCACAACCCTCCCCCATAGATCCCAGTGTCTGAGGAAGAGGACCTAGGTGGTTCCTAGATAGTTATCCCAGTTTCCCTTGGGCATAGTGAGTGGATGCCCAGGGCACATTATACCCCAGGGCCCCTTTCTAGAGGCTTCTAGATGCCTGTAAAGGGAGTATGTGCTTCCAGAGCCCAGAACCTCATGTACTAACCCCAGAACTTTCCCTGCATTTCTATTTCTGATGAGGCCACCTCTTAATTTTGCAGTCAGTAGCTTCTGCAGGATTCACCTCATACTTCACAAAACCATACTGGATTTGTGGGTGTGCGCATGTGTTTGCTGTGTATGTAGCAGTCAGAGGGGGACATCAGATGTCCTGCTCTGTTACTTTCTGCCTTACTTCTTTAAAATGGTCTCTCTGAACCTATACCTAGGCAGCCAACCAGTGAGAACCGTGATCCTCCTGTGTCCGCGCCCTATAGCGCTGGGGTTACAGGTATGCCTGAACACTCCCAAATTCAGAGATCCACCTGCCTCTGTCTTCCAAGTGCTGGAATTTAAAGGCGTGCACCACCGTTCCTGGCCCACCCCCAGATTTTGACCTTTTCTTTGCTGTCCCCAGCCCTGTGAGTTTGCTCCTCTCTGAGCCCCAGTTTCTTTCCTTATTGAGACATCAGCGCTGGCCTCCTGGCGTGAGTTGGTGCATACACGTACGTGGCCTGTGCATGGCATGGGGAGGGAAGGGCATAAACATGTGACTTAGTGGCTGTTTCCTTCCTTACTCAGGAGAGTTAAGAGAAACCAAATTGGCTGGCTGTTTGTTTAAACTGAAAAATGTTGGAAGAATTTTGTTTGGGAAGACAAGCTTGGGTTTTAGGTCAGAACCATGCTCCCTCTGGAATTGCATGGTTGAATGTCCAGGCATATTTTAAAAGCTTAGTGGCCACCCAAGTCTTTGAGCCTTCCACGTGGCTGCTCCAAGGTCACAGTCTTCCGTGATCCCTCACACAGCATGTCTGCTTGTTGTATCAGGAGTGGCACTTCCACAGAACAGCTATGTCTGACTATGAATAGATGTTTTTTTCCCTCTCTTTCTTGGACACATGAATGGCATTCTCCCTCCTGCAGTCTTCGAGGCTGACCTGTGTGTAACACTCCAAAACGGACATCACAGTAGGGTCATCCATTCCTGTTTGCACGGACACCTCTCAGCAAGGCTCAAAGAGACAGGCCAGTCGTTGCTGTGACTTAGGGGGCCTCCCGAGGGACTCCTGGGCCCTGGCCTATAAAGGCTGCTAAGTGTACTGAAGAAATTAGACTTCACCAAAAAGCAGCAGTAGCTGAGACTGTCTCCAAACTGTGATTGCTGCCTAATTGGGGCCTCTAGTCGCTATGCAGTGTTCTCTGAACAGGAAGAATGCTAGGGCCCAGCCAGCACCCACTGTCCGTGGTCAGAGCGGGCAGTGCAGAGCCAGGTCAGCTGGCTTCCCCCGGCTCAGGTAGCCACCTTTGTGCTTTAGTTCTCTCCTTTTGCAAAATGGAGATAATAGCAGCCCTGCCTCACGGGGCTACTAAGGGATTGTGCTTGAGTCGGTGAACGAGGGTAAACTGAGACCCCCCTAGAAGGCTAAGGACTCATGTAGCTGGGCTGTGGAGAAACCGAGGCTGCACACAAGATCTGTTGTCTTGTGGACATGTCCCTTCCTTCCTGCTCAGTCAGACTTTCTCAGTTGTCTTCTGTGGAGGAAGTCGCATGACCCTCAGTGTCTGGAGTCTCGTTGGCTGGCGGAGGCCTCGCTGCCTACTATTCAGCTGCTGTTTTTCCATTTTTCCATCTCTTTCATATAAAGCTTTGGAGGGTCTCTTCTGTTCTTGCAAATGGAAAAATTAACCTCTTGGCCAAGGAGTCTGAAGCTTTGAGTCCCCAGCCTATTGTCTTGTCTGTTCTCTGACCTGCTCACCTGTGATTGCTGCAGAAATAGGCCAGCCATGCGGTGCACCCCAAACACAGGTGGCTGCGGATGGTCAGGATAATTGCTGATTAAACAGAAGCAGATGACGCATCCTTCTAGGAAACTAAGCACACCCCCATAAATGCCACCCGCTTCCTCTGTCTTGCCACCTCAAAGGTTATCTGAGTCATCAGCCCTCTCTCTCGGCACTTCCCCCACTCTTCCAGGACACTGACACAGCCACCACTCCCAGCTGAGGCTGAATGGCTGGGGTACCCCCGCTGTGGGCCACCAGGTATCAGGACTGTAGTAGTGTCCTTGTTTCTGCTGGGCACCCAGACAAAAAATCTGGCAACTCCAACTTAGGGTGTGACTTTTATGGGGGCAGGAGGATGGGAGTGGGGGACAATGACCACAGACTTTCCAGGCTACAATTTCCACTTCTGTGAAATGTGTAGATGAAGAAGCCAGCAACAGTGCGTGGGGGCTCTACTATATCCAGTCCTCTCTTCCTTCTCACCCAAGAGACCCTGGATGTCACTTGGGACCACACTGGGCCACAACAGATACTGACATAAGGCTTGTGGAGGTCTGTGGACACATCACCAGGCCATGAGGCCTACAGGAGATCATTTGTATTATATCAGGGGCACTGAGAGTTTAGCCCTTTCATCAGGACCCAAAGCCCTAAGGCAAAAGATGTGGAGCAGGGAAGCCAGGAGCCCAGACCAGAATCCAGGACAGCAGACACATAGTCTTCTGTCTGTCCTCTTCCTGGTTGACCCAGTACCAACAGGGGACTGTCTGGCTAGCCTGGGAGTTCCTAGGCAGGAGCCACACAGGCCAGTGGGACCAAGTCACTGTGATGCCTGATCAGGGACCTGCTGTGTGTCAGTCCCCGCTGGCTTCCTCTCCTTACCTCAGAGATGAGTCCCATTCCTGCTCTGCCCGTCTTCCAAGGCTGGCAGGAGCTCCTGTGAGGTGGTGTGGGTGACAGTCCGTCTGCAGACCATCAGGAGTGCCACATACCCCAAGATATTTGTGTCTCTGACTCCTACTGTTTGATACAAAACAGGTGCTCGTGTTAAATGACAAGTGACAGTAGCCAGTTTGTTATACACAGACATCACTAGGGAATTCCTGTAATGTATGGCAGTCCTCTCATACCCAAGGAGCTTAGGTGTTTGCCCATGTTATACAGGGGGAGGCTAGGGCTACAAAAGGGAAGGAGTGTGCTCAGAGTCACATTGTGTAGCAAGGAGTCACAGCTCCTCAGCCTGTGTCCTCTCCCATGCTCTGGTGGGCAGCCCTTCTGCCCCTAAAGAATGTTTGACAAAGCAATTTCCCTTGATTTATACTATTTGCTAATTTCTTCCCATGATTGGGTTCAACTGTCTCATAAAACCCCTAAAAGCTTACCAAGCTACTCAAGCCAGTGTAGACAGTTCAGCACACCTCCCTACCCATCACCCTCCCCCCGCAATGCCACGACACACCCACCATTCCGACAAGGCCACAAGGGCTTCAAGACTGTCTACATCTAGATGCCCTCAGGTCCCACACTGAGGTTCTGGGATCTGTATATCACACAAACCTGGTGGGTGATGAACCCAGAGGACAATCTGCAGCATTACAGCTAGGATATGCAGCATCCCCCCACTCCCCCGCCGCAGCCCGCCGTGTGCCATATTCCTGCCAGGCCCAGAGCAGAGCCCTGTAAATGCCAGGATAGAATGGACAATAAAAGTCATAAGAAAATAGTGACTCTCCTAGGAACACAGTCATCCCTACACACGCTGCCTCCAGGACCACGAGACCTGTGATCATGAGGCACAGTCGTCATGTAAATATACAGTGTCCCTTTCCATTCCAGGCCAAGATTTATGTTATTGAAGTGGTGGGGGAGGGGCAGCTCAGATTCCTCCTGGGAAGTTGTGAAACACTGTCTCTGCTGTGTCCCAGCTTCAGGCGGTCCACCAGAGGCCCTGAGTGCCTCAAGCCTGGGGTTCCCGGGAGCACTGAGCACTGCTTGGCTCTGAAGTTCATCCTCATGGTGTCACAGCAGCCGTGCGTGAGCTCCTGTGTGCTTGGGCAACTGAAGGGATTTACGTGCTTATACAGCCCCACACAGTGGGTCCTGCAAAAGCCGCTGCTTTCAGAAGACAGAATTACAGAGGTACCTGGACAGAGGCAGCCTAGGATTTGAACCTGGAGCTCTCAGACTCCAGAGCCTGGGTCAGACTGCCTCCCAGAAGACTCCTTGATCTCTCGAAGCAGCATAGTGAAGCACTTTGGTCTGACTGTCGCCCCTGCCCCCAAATTTGCTTCTTCCCAGAAGGCAGGGATGTATTCCACCCAGGGACCAGCCAAGCTCTCCCTCTTCAGGTGGAACACAGTGGACAAAGCTGTCTCTTCATCTGTAGGTGCAAAAGACTGCCTTACAGGGCGGCTTTGTGAGCATGCTTACTGCCAGTGTCCTCAAGAGGTCTGACCTGGCAGCTGGCAGTTAGGGGAATTCTGGGTGTAGCGTTCTCTCCAGTCACAAACTGCTACTGTGGTTGTGTTTGGGAGCCCATGGGGGAGGGGGACAGGAACCCCCACATGGTGGCAGCAACATGCAGAAAGCATCCTTGGATGTTCCAGGCCTGGAAGAGCTAAGCATGAGATTGGACACCAGACTCCCAGCTCAGTTCAGGGTACCCCAGACAAATCCCCCATCATCTTTGTCAAACATCACACAAAAAGGATCACCCCAGTGCCATGTTGTAGGTGGGGAAACTGAGGCCAGAGACAGTCTTGAACTTTCCTGAGACTAAGCAGCCCTGTGAGCGCCCAGGTCTTGGGCCACCATGCTGTGTACGCCACAACTCGGAGCCAAAGTCCCTCAGGTGGAGTTAAAAGTGGCCACTTATTAAGGACTGGGGAGATAGCCTGGTGGATAAGACATTGCCATGTAAGCATGGGGACCAATGTCCAGGTCACTAGGACCTATATAAAAAGCTGGGCATTTGTGGTGGCCAAACTGTAATCCCAGTGCTGGGAGACAGGAAGCAAAGTCCCAGGGCAAGCTTCAGGTCAGTGAGGAGCTCCGTGTCAGTAGAAGACGCTGATTGAAAACTCTGGTCTCCACACACGTGTGAACGTGCACACAAAATCACACATGTGCCGCACCTCCACACAGGCAGAACAAAAATTACTCTTTGAAAACAGTGGCCACATGCTCCAGATCCAGCTCATATCCAGAAACATCTGGTCCAGAGACATAGGAAGGAGCTGCAGAACTCAGGACTGTGTGGCCATGTGGGTGGCAGGATTGGACCAAGGAGACAATGCCATTGGAGATCGTGGAGGAATCTCTCTGTGATTCTCAGGAGGGCCACACCCAGTTTGTCTGGAACCTTCTCTGTGAACCAGACTATTGAGGTTGTAGAAGACACAGGTCTGTGACCACTTCCTCCTTGGGAGAATCTTACCCAGGACCTGGCCTTAGAGTCCAGCCCCTATGGCTGGCTGGCCTGGGCCCAGCAGCTGTCACCAAGGGAGCCGTTGCTAGGCATATGCCCGACATTTGGGGCCGGCAGGGAAGGTATATTGGCAGGTGGCTGAGCCCCAGTGCCAGAGTCTGGTACAGCACATCCTCTGCGGCTTCAGCCGCCATATGGCAGTGTCAGTCCCCACAATAGTGGGACTTCAGATGGGGTGCAGGGTGGAAGTAGCTCTTGTTCTGGAGAAAGCAGGTGTGGCCTGTGGAGTGGAGTCTGGAGCAGCCTGGGGACAGTAAATGCTATCCTCATCCCTTGTAAGAATCCAGAGAACATGGTGTGGCGTGTGGAAGCATCAGAACTTGAATCCAGCCTGCCACTGTGCCTCTCAATCCTGTGTCCTCTGCTGGGAACCCCTTTTCCTCAGTCTAGTCCTGCCCACCTGTCTAGCTACTGGGACTTTGGGGATGGAAGGGTAGCAATGGCAGGAAGTGATGGGCGACCATCCTTGCTCCTTCTGGGACACTGCTGGATGCTTTTCTGGCTGTGGCCCCAGCAAGAACAAGGGCTTTGTCTGTGGCACCCTGGGCTTTCTACTTTCAGCAGTTTCTGCATGGAAGAGACAACGAGAAGGGCTTGGAAAAGTGGGGGCAGGGTCGGGGAGGAAGCCTGGGAATGCTCCAAGAACGCAGTTCCTGGACCTCTGGCCTTCTTTTAGAGAGCAAACCCCAGTGCCCGAGTAAGGGTGGAATCAAACGAAACAATGACCCCACTGTTTGGGTGTCTGTTAGGGGTCAGCTAAGCACGTTGACCCCTGTGATGTGACATGGTCCTCTGGCATGCTGGGACAGTAGATCCTGTCCTTGTCCATCTAATCTATGAGAATTCCAGGGCACATAGTGGGGGATGTCGCAGACCAGCACTGGTGTTTGACAGACCCTCATTCATGGCCTTGGAAGCAAAGAAGAGGAAGGGTCAGACTTTCATTTTTATTAAAAACGCATGTATGTGTTCATGCATTCATGTGTGTGAATACACGTGGGGGATCAGAGGACCACTGCAGCTGTCAGCCCTTGCACCACCTTTTTAAAACAGTCTCTTGTTTGTGGCTCCCAGGGATCCTGTGGCCTTTACTTCCCTTCTCACAGGGAGTGCTCCTGTGTCCAGCTTACTTGGGTTATAAGGATTGGAACTTGGGTCCTCACACTTGTTCAGTGAGCCTTTTCCCCCACTAAGCCATCTGGCCAGCCAGGAAGGGCTAGGCTTTTAGAGGGACAAGGACTTTTATGCTTGGTGGGATGGAACACAGGCAGATGGGTCCAGACTGACTCATTGCACCCACTGTCTAAGCGCCAGGTGATGGGTGGCAGTGAAAGCCTGGAGGGAAAAGCCCTGTGTATAGAGCATGGCATCGACTTGAGGGTAGCGGCAGTGTGTGTTTGTGTGTATGTGTGTGTGTGTGTGTGTGTGAGAGAGAGAGAGATAGAGAGAGAGAGAGAGAGAGAGAGAGAGAGAGAGAGACCTCTCACCCTTCTGCCTAAGTTTCCTGGTGGATAAAATGAGGAGCTGACCAGGCCATCCTAGGTGGACTCTGGTACTGTTTTAAGTTTCTGTATCATCTGGTGGCCACTGCCACAAGCTTGTCCTTCCTGGTAAGCAGGAGCCTCTGTGGGGGCTGTAACAAGTTCCATTCACCATAGAAGTGGCAGTCCCAGCTATTTTTGGAGCAGTGCGTGGTGGGGGAGTTTCCTTTTGGTGGTGTCTGGGGACCAGAGTCTTGGGAACGGGAAGTCCCAAGCACAGATGGAGGGGCCGCGTATCCCTCACGCACCTTAGTACTGAGAGACCATTTGGATCCTCAGAAGCTCTGTGCATCACACCAGCCTTCAACCCTCAGCTGAGCAGACTGCCCTGGGACTGCTCACTCTGGAAGGTACCAGCTCTACCAGTCTCTTGCTGTAGGGAGCTCTTCCCCCTTTCTTGTTACTTGTACTCCAGGGGCTTATCCAGCAAGTGACAGGGAGCCAGACTCCAGAGACCTCCAGAGCCTGAACTCAGGTCACCTGATCTTGCTGCACTCCTGTTATCCACTGCTTCCTCAACTGCATGCCAGCAGAGGCAACCAGGGAGGACAGCGGTGTTACCAGCCTGAGAGACCATTGCCGTGGTGCTAACAGCCAGGATCCTGTCAAGTAGTTTCCAGTCTTTGCTAGAACTCCCGGTGTCGTGGTGAGGACAGGTGGGGCACGTTTCCATGGGGTGGGATCTGAAGCTAGGGATGTTCCTGAACATCCACTAGGGATAGCTGGCACTCTGCCGGGCCTGAGGGCAAGTCTGGGACAGACCTTGGGGCTATTCTGATGGCTTTCTCCTCCTGCTGTTGGCTATGGAATAACAGTAGCTGAGGAAGGATACGGGATAGATGGGTTTCTACTTTCAAGAGTTTCTGCTTTGAAGTGTGCCCTTCCTAGCCCTGGCTCTCCAGGCTGCCAGGGATGCCAGTCTCTTCCCTTGAAGCCTCTGGCAGCCTTTGCCTAGCCCTCTTCTGTGCCCACTGAGCCCTGGAGGTGAGTGACTTGATCTCTACTTTTGAGGGAAGGGCAGAAGTAAGCCCCGAGTGACACACGGGAGAATGAATGCTGTCTGGAGGAGTCTGTGCAGTTGGGTATTTTGGTAGGAGTGGATTTGCCAGTAGACCATTTCAGACATTGGCAAACCAACCTGCCAAGGTCTTGAGAAAATCCATCTCTGGGGTGGGGGCTCAGCAGGAGTCATCAGGGTGGTGAGTTTCCTAGGAACTCTGGGGAGCATGGGGAATGGATCCCAGCCTCTGGCTACTGAGATGTCCAAGGATCGCTCCAGGCAAGCGATAGAAATCCCAGATGTTTGAAGAGTCAGGGCTGGGGTCACACAGGTCCCACTGTTTACTAACTTGATAGATATCTAACTTCTCTGTGCCTCAGTTTCCTAATCTGTAAATTGGGAGTTCCAGATATCCACTGGTGGGGATGTATACAGAGGACCCACTTAACAGATCTCAGCTTTATCTTGAGCAATTTAAACAGGGCCTCCCCACAGAACCCCAGTCTCTCTCTCTTTAAGGAAAAGACGAGATAGTTATAGCCTCTTTGTTACCTAGGAATGGTAACAGGAATGTGACCAGAAGCCGTCAGTTGATTTTTGCAAGTCCTGGGAACTCTACAGTGTGTGGTATGATTTGTTTTAGATATTTTGGCTGAGTTGCTTGATAACTTCTGTCTCTGACCACAGGGATTCCGAGGCTTTGGGGGCTCTCCACCTGTCAGTCAGAGTTTGTTTGGCCAGCTCTCATTAGGTTCCTTTTATGCCAGACCTGGGCAAGGCCTAGTGTGTGTGTATGTGTGTGTTGGGGGATCTCTGTGACCACCACGGCCTAGTGTGTGTGTGTGTTGGGGGGGTGTCTCTGTGATCACCACAGCCTAGTGTGTGTGTGTGTGTGTGTGTGTGTGTGTGTGTGTGTTGGGAGGTCTCTGTGACCACGACGGCCTAGTGTGTGTGTGTTGGGGGTTGTCCCTGTGACCACCACAGCTTAGTGTGTGTGTGTGTGTGTGTGTGTGTGTATGTGTTGGGGGGTCTCTGTGACCACCATGTCCTAGTAAGTGTGGGGGGTTGTCCCTGTGACCACCATGTCCTAGTAGGTGTGGGGGTTCTCCCTGGGACCACCATGTCCTAGTAGATGTGGGGGGGTGTCCCTGTGACCACCATGTCCTAGTAGATATCAGGGGGGTTGTCCCTGTGACCACCATGTCCTAGTATGTGTGGGGGGTTCTCCCTGTGACCACCATGTCCTAGTAGGTGTTGGGGGCGTTGTCCCTGTGACCATCACGGTTGGCAGAGTAAGGATCTGTGGGAAACAAGAAGGCAGTTTGGTTTGGTACAACTTAGTAGCCAGTGTTGGTTCAAGCTCTGAGAGTCAACCCCAAATATTTTATTTTATTAATATTTAAACAAAACAAAATTTGGTGAAAAAATTTTGGTGATAATTAATCCCATGTGTACGATAAAGCTTAAGATGTAACTATATCAAAACTCTTCATAAAGTACATGTGACATATTCCATAAAGATGGGTTCTGTAGATTGTCAAACTCACGATAAGAGTCCGGGGAGGATCTCATACGGTCTCATAGCACAGATTATACGACCCTGCTGTTGCAGGAACAGCCTGTGTGCTCATCTTCTTGGCTCCCTTGGTGCTCATCTGTGAGCACCAGGCCCTCCATCTCGGGCCTCCATCCCCCACAGCCTAGCAACTTGAAGATGATGCTATGGTCAGTTCTGCTTTTGAACCAGCTTCAGAAGCAGATTCGATGGCAAAGGAAGCAGTCTGTGTCCCTAAGTGTCGATTTTAGGCAGAAATCCATGTGGAGCCTGTCATTCTGGGACTACCTGGCCACCCTGGAAGGTATGAATGCTCCTCTTATCTAAGGAACTTGAAACTCAGGGCAGGGGTGACACTTTCCCACGATCCCACAACCTGGTCCGGGTGGGTGAGTGTGACTTTGTGAATGAAGAGGCCGTGGGTAGCAGATCTGGGTGAGGACTGATGGCGTGGAGAGGTCTGGGAGGACTAGGTGCTGTGGGCAGGCAGGCAGGCTCTGTAGTGTAGCTATGGTAGGGGCGTGGCTTGGGAACATCTCATTATGACCTGTGGCCTTTGCCTTGGAGTCAGGGCAGACTTGTTAGGGTGGGGGTGTGGTGCTCAGTGGGTAAGAACACTTGCTGTGTAAGCGTGAAGATCTGAGTTCAGATCCCCAGCACGCATGAGCTTGGCATGACTGCACATGCCCATAAACACAGCATGCGTGGTGGGGGTTTCGGGGAAGTAGGAGACGGGAAGATTGCTGGGACTTGCTGGCTACCAGCCTTGTCGTGGGGAATGAATCAGAGAGTGGAGGACTCCTGAAATCCTCTGGTCTCTGTACCTGTGTGCACAGTCTAGAGAACCCTCCCGTGCTGGGACGGAGGCAGGGACTCCTAGGAATAGTTAAGTCTAGGAGATTTGAGGGAGGGAGAGGTTGGGAGCAGAATCATCAAGATCACGCGGGGCTGTGAGGGAAGGTGAGGCTGTGGGTGGTTCTGAGATGGTTCTTGCTGAAATGGACTCAGGAGGGACAAGCTGCAGCTGATTTGAACACTGTTGAGTGTGGCTGTGTCTGGGTCTGGATTACCCCAGAGTGATCCTAGATTGGCAGGAGGAAGGTAGATTTAGGCAGAGGTGCCAGGGGCAGGGGCAAGGGAGGGCATAAGAAGGGGAGAAGAGAAGAAAGTATGGGGGAGCCCTCTGCAGCCCTGGGCATCACACAGCTCCAGGGAGTTGACCACGCGTCTCTCAGGCCTACCGTGGGGAGGCCTCACTGCCTGGGAAAGGGGCCCGTGCACCTTACTGTGGCCTGCACTTAGAGAAGCCGGGTGTCCTCTGGCCGTGGAGCTACAGCATCTGAGCAGTGTGTGTCCTTCGAAGGGGTGGGCTTGGGAAGGGTGAAGAGACACAGGACCAGACACAATCTGTGTCTTTTCCAGCTGACAGGCTCCCAGAATTCTGGCTCTGACTGTTTCCTGTCAAGTAATAAACGAATAACATCTGCTTATCCCGAGACCAGTGAAGAAGGGACACTGGCCTGGGGAGTGCACCTTAGCTGTACCTGCATGTCCGGGCTGGATTCATTCATTCGATCAGATCTGTTCATGCATTTGTGCCCTCTTCCAAGGCAGTGTGGATGGACCAGGCAGAATGAGTATCACCTGTGCCTGTCACCTTCTGTGTCACCTTGAGCTGTCACTCAACCCCTCTGACTTTCGTCTCCTCCTCTGTGTGTGGATTCTAGCGATCACCTGGAACAGACGTACTACACGCCATGATACTATCCGATTCCCCACCAAGCTGGTCCATGTGGCAGCACTCACCAGCTGGATTTCTTTCTCGTTGCTTTGAGAAGCAGGTCAGGTGGTGCCCTCTCTACTTCGTGGTCTTTGAGAAGCTGGTCAGGTGGTTCCCTCCCCACTTCGTGGTCCTTCTGTTTTGTTGAGACAGACTTTCTCTGTAGCTTTTTTTTTTTTTTTTTTTTTTTTTTTGGTACTCTGTCCTGGAACTTACTTGGTAGACCAGGCTGGCCTTGAACTCACAGGGATCCACCTGTCTCTGCCTCCTGAGGGCCAGGATCATGGGTGTGTGCTACCACCATCACTTTGTAGTCATTCTCTGACAAGGCATGCTCCTTTCTGGAGCCTCAGTTTCATCATCTGCACAGTGGGAGCAGTGGTACTACCTCATCTTAGGAGATGCTAAATCACCTATGGATGTTGACTAAAGCTATACTGGCCTTGACCCCCATAGGTGACTCGGACCTGGCACCTTCTGTGTCTCCTTACTGGGCCTTCGGCCTCTAGGTCTAGGCTGCACCTTGGCCAGTGCTAGCCTATGACCTCTCCAAGTTAGTTATGGACTCCAGGAAGTGGGCACCAGACTAGGCTTCCATCCTCAGGAGCTGGCTGCTCATGTGCTCTGGACAGGGCACTTAGCCCAGCCTTGCTGGTGTCTTGGGTCATCCTCACAGAGAGCCTCTGGGAATAGCTGGCCTTATCCCGAGATGAAGACATCAGCTATTGGGGAGGCAAGGGCCAGGTGGCAGTCCTGGGAGAAAGGCCACTTGGAACTTAACAGTCCAGTCTAAAACAGAATCTAGCCTGCCCTGATTCCTCAGGGCTCCTGCCATGTTAGCGAAGACTTCGGCCAAGGACAGGTAGAGTGGCCACATGAAGGAGGACATGGGTATCTTTGTGACTTAGGGCACCAAGCCATAGCCCCCATGACTGCCATGTGTGGAGGCAGCTACTCTCCAGTACTCAGTGAGGGTTAGCATAAATAATACTTACAGCAGCCAGAGCCTCTGGCACCTTCCATGCACCCAGCCCTGGTTCTAGTGTACGTCCATTAAAATATGCAGTCCACCTAGATACTCCAGAGTCCATCTGATGGCTCACCGTTTCCCATGCGTGCAAACCTAGAGGGGTTGGTTGTAGGAAAATGAGCCGTCCAGCTCTCCGGCTCGCCCCTCCTGAGCTCCAGGCTGTTCCACGCTTTTCTCTGGCTGCCCGGTAGATGTGTGCTGGCTTTTTGTTGCTCTTCACACCAAAGCCAGGAGCCAAGTGAGAGGCCAATGGCGTATGCATGGCACAGCGCCTCAGAGCGTGGGCACTTGTCCACTTGGGACGAAAGGTGGTCTGAGATGGTTCACGAGGCCTGTGGCTCTGAGTCACATTCCACACATTTTTGGCCCCTGGCTTGGGCTTGGCAGTCCTTGCCTCATTGCTCTGCAGCTTGGCTGGGGCTGGGGAATTCTGGAATCCCTGGGGTCAGAGGGCTAGGAGACTCCCCGTGTTACTCACAAAATGTCCCTGCACTCTCTGTCTCCCTCCAGATGCCTTCCTGCACCTGACTCTGAAAGAAGCAGGCTTTTGTAGAAATGTGAGGTGAGGAGGTCAGCTTTCCACTGGGGTATTACTGCCACTGGAGACTCTCTAGGGACAACCAAAGCCTTGGAAGGAGAGCCACTAAAGTCTGAACCCAAATTTTCATCTGTAGCTTAGTGGGCAAATGGCTTTGAGCCTCAGTTTCCCTACCTATAAAATGAGTTTCCCAAAAGCCCTGAGGAGGAGTGAGAGACATGGCCCTTCCATCTGGAGGTCCCTCTGGGTGCTGCCCTCCTGGCTGTGCTCCCGGGCTGTGCATGGGGCTGCGCTGACTGACAGCCCTTCGCCAATGCCGGGCTTTGCTACAAGAGACAGTGTGGACAGCTGGCTGTGATCTGGAGGGTGGAAAGGCCCTTTGGAACACCGGCCCTAGGGTCACCGACCCCCAAACTTCTGCACTGCCACCATGTTGCTCTTGAGTGAAGGCAGGTCTCATCTACAGAGTGCTTCTGGAAAAGGATGCCACCTAAGTCCAAGTCCTAGCCCCCCTGCTTATCCATATGACCTAGGCAAGCCTTTCAACCTCCTGTGCCTCAGTTTCCTCATTTATTCAACAGGATGATTGCAGCCTCTATCTTGTGGGATTGTGTTGAAGTTTTCAGGGATGGAGTGAATATTAAGGGCCCATGCAACTGTCGTCATCATTATCTGTTATTTCTGAGATGGTTTGAGCCCCTTTGTCATGGTCCTGGCACCTTGAGTCCACACAGCTGTTTCCAGGAGGCATGACCTTCCCAAACAACTGCCGAACACCTCAGTGAGATTTGCCAGGGTCCCGGCTGGTAAGTGAGAGTACAGACACAACCCCTCCCTGGCCCCAAACACCTGAGGGCTGAGCTAGCAAGGCAGGATGAGGGAGGGGAATTCAGAGATGGTCCAGACTGGCACATAGGCAGGAGAACAAATACATGAATGGCCAGGCAGGGCAGCCTATGGGCCCATTCTGGAGCCTTCTGAGATAAAGATGGAACCTTTCCTGAAGACAGTTCTCCAACTTTTTCCCAGAGGTACCCCTAAGGGCAGAGGACGGTGAACATGTCACCCTGAGGGATGTGAAGGGTGCTGCCCGCACCAGCTGCTAAGCCTGCGGGAGCCACTGGTTTCATCTTCAAATTCATGCGCATTTTACATGGCTCACTCTCATACCCAGTTTGTTGTTACAGGCTTCCCCCGAGTAACAGCAGTGCCTGAGGAAGCTTCCCGTGCTTATCTGTTTATCCTGGGGCTTTCTGTACCCAGCTCCTCCACCGTGTCAAGGGGGGGCGGGGAGGTGCTGCAACAGGATGCTCAGCCAGATGGTGAGAAGATGGGATGGGAGATTCTGAGGGCAATTGGGCCCATCTGCATCGCTGTAAGGCCTTTGAGGGTGGGTACAGGAAGGGAGAGGCCCACCATGATGCCACAGCTCCTCTGTCAGAGCTGTTTGTGTGTATCTCCACATGTGAGGACAACCACAACAAAGGTTAATGTCATAGACAGGAGTCCACATGCATGTGCTGGCCAGGAATGGCTGTCTTGGCAGAGGCCCTGACTGTCAGGGGTCTCTGCAGTCTGTCTCTGTCCCTTGCGGCCTCACCTTCTGTTGAGTTTATGTGCTGTAGAGTATATAAAGTACCCCAAGAGCAGTAAGGGGCGAGGACGACAGCTTGGTCGGGAAAATCCTAGCTGTGTGTACGTGAGAACCTGAGCTCAGTTCCAGGCACCCACATATGAAACGCACGCTGGAGACAGCAAGAGCAGAATCCCTGGGCCTTGCTGGCCAACTAGTGTGGGCAAATCAGTGAGCGGGAGCTCACAGCACTGTCCTTTGTCTTTGGGCAATTCTTTACCTTCATTGCTCCTAGAGTATGAAAGTGCGCGTGTGGATGCATATCTGTGTGTGTGCAGACAGAGGGCAGACAGAGGTTGACAATGATGTCGTTCCTTCTTTACATGTCTCCAGTGTGTGTTTCATATGTGGGTGCCTGGGGACTCAGCTCAGGCCAGGGCTCACACTGCAGTGGGCTAGGTGTCCTTGGTGCACCCAGAAATTACAAGCACTCCCGGCTGGTGTGGCTGGTCACAGACTCAGAGGCCAGGGAGTGCCTTACAGTCCAACCAGATCTGGAGGATGTTTGTTCTAACCATAGCAGTGTGTTGGTTCCTGTCATGCTGCTGCTGAGAGACTGTGGGACCTTAAAAGGGAGAGCTTAGTGGGAGGTCATTAGGTCATGAGGCACTGCCTCCAGGAAGGATTGTTTCTCAAGAGATTAAATTGCTATAAAAACTCAAGTTTGATACTGAATGAATGACTGTCTGGCCATGTGATCTGCCCTGTCCACAGGAGTCCCTGCCGCTGTGATGTCAGCTATCAAGAGGTTTCTGCCAGTGCTGAACAGACACTGGCATCAAGCCCTTGGCTCTCCAAGACTGGAGCCCAGTAATACTTTCCTTTATGAAGTTTCCCAGGGGCTGGAGAGATGGCTCAGAGGTTAAGAGCACTGACTGCTCTTCCAGAGGTCCTGAGTTCAATTCCCAGCAACCACATGGTGGCTCACAGCCACCTATAATGAGATCTGGTGCCCTCTTCTGGCATGCAAGCATACATGGAAGGAATGTTGTTGTATACATAATAAATAAATAAATCTTTAAAAAAAAAAAAAAAAAAAAAGTTTCCCAGACTCGGGCATTCTGATGTAGTAACAGAAAATGGGCTGATGCAAACATTGTCTCAACTAGGGTTCTGCAATGCGACTTACACAGACATGAATGAAACAGAATTGTCCAGCCCCTGTGCTCATGTGCGTTAGAAAGGTCATCCATGATTCATAGGGACCTGTGGCTCCCTGGGGACTTTAATGCAGCTGCTCAGTGCCTGGGTCAGGACTCCCGGAGTTCAGACTGGGTGGGCTTTCTCACTACCTGAGCTGCACTGACATTGATGCCTCTGCGTGTGCCTCGTGGGACCCTGAGCCCAGTCCCAGCACAAGGAAGGTGTTAAAGACATGCTGCGGGGGTGCATACAGACGTTCCCATGCAAAAGGATCACGGGGCTGAGTGTCGGTCACTTCCCCAGCCAGAAAGCTTCCATGCAAGTCAGCCTTGGTCTTGACCCCAGAGAGGCTTGTGTGATGGGAAGCCAGAAGCTGTCTCCAGCACCAGGGGTGGACGTAATAATGGGGGAGACACTTAGTGGCCTTTTACTCAGGACTGGGTGCATAGTGGGAGCATTTTCAGGTCAGCCCTGGACATGAGCTACCCTGTTATAGGGTCACACAGAACCTGGGCCCTCCAGTGTGGCTGTGTCTAGCAGGGATGGGGACATTAGATCATTCCTGAAGGTGCTGCCAGAGTCTGGCTTTGTTCTCTCTCCTGCCCACTTGACTTTATGTGGTGGTATTGGAGACAGCAGAATAGACTTGTCCCCTGCTGAAAGGATGCAGGGAAAAAATGAGGCTACAATATCTGGTGGTGTGGGGTTGGACTGGGCTCTCGTGGTGTTTGAATGAGAAGTCTCGCATACGCTCGGATTTAGACACTTGGTTCCCAGTTGGTACCGCTATCGGAGAGGTTTAGGCAGTATATCCTTGCTGGAGAAATACATTATTGGAGGTGGGCTTTGAAATCATGTGACTCACCCTACTTCCAGTTCACCCTCTCTGTTTCATGCTTTGATAAAGGGTGAAAGCTCGCAGCTCCCTGAGCTGCTGCTGTATTGTCTCTGGCTGCCATGCCTGCTGCCATATTGTCTCTGGCTGCCATGTTGTCCCTGCCATTATGGACTCTAACCATGTGAACCATAACCCAAATAAACTTTCTTCCTAGGTTGCTTTTGGTCATGCACTTTGGTTTATTACAACAACAGGAAATAATATAGCCTCCTGGCTGGCCTGCAGAGTACCTCAGTTTCCCCCTTCCAATGGACAGTCCTAGCAATTGAGGTGGTACATTAGAGAGAAAAGGTATCCTGTGGAGTTGAGTCCCAGACTGGCCACTTGTGAATAGGTGACATCTGTGCCCTCTGCTTGCCCATCTATTATTTATTTAATTATTTAATATTATCTATTATTTCCACCTAGAATGGAAAAAGTGGCCAGGAGTAGAAAGTAACCAGGCCTGTATTTTCTGTTGCAGCTTGTGACCTCGTGAGGCTGGCATGCAGGATGGCAGGACAGCCCAGCCACATGCCCCATGGAGGGAGTCTGAACAATCTCTACCATGCACTGGGGCCTGCACCCCCTCCAGACCCACAGGTAAGCCCATTCTCTTGTCTCCCAGCGCACTGAGGGTCCTTCACCCAACCCATACAGAACATCTCCTTGAATGTTTTCGGGGAACCTCAGGCCTGTACTTACTTCAAAGATGCTTGGTTTCCATGTCTGTAGCTCTGTGCAAGAAGAGGAGGGACTCAGGAGTGAACAGAAAGTTCTTCTGTTCCTGGGCCATTGTTGGGTTTGGTCTGAATTGCCTTCGGCCGTCTTCAGTCTTGTGGTTTAGAGGTGGTCTCCCTGTGCCCACCTCATCCTGGCTTTAGATGTTTTGGAGGACCCAGGTGCCCCTGGTACTGTTCTAAAGGTGGCTGAGTGCCAGGCACACTCAGTTTCTTTGTCAACTCTGTTTTCTGACCTAGAATGTTCTTCTCAGTCTTTTCCAAGCCCTTGACACACACCTATGTGCATTCCCCCAACACACGAGTTCCCCCACCCCTGTGTGCACACCCCCACATGGCTCTGGACTTGGAAAATTCATTCCTGCAGGGGTCTTCCCTTCCTCCTAGATGAGTATAGCCCCATATACAGAAGCATGGTCTGTACCAGCGAGTCAGTGAGATAATACATCCTGTGTATGCAGTGCACTGCCTAGGATGTGATGGTGTGAAGCAGACCCAGGTCAGCTCTTAGGGAGCACACAGCCTCCAGGGATAGAAACCTAAAAATACAAATCAGAAGTAACCCCAGGATTCCAGAGCCCAAGCAAACCACATGACAGGCAGTGGCCTGCAGAGTAGCAAGTGTGGTGCCTGGGTGGACCAAGATGTTTTCGGACCCTATGGGCAGGGTCAGCTTTTTACCCAAAGGCCAAGAGACCTAAATCAGTGGGAGATTCAAGAGAGCCATATTACTGCATCATGGGAGACTTGCCACAGCTTCTGACACCCTAGCTCCTGATGGAGGACTAATGGGTCTACCCATTGTGCAAATTATAAACTGCAGACACCTGCTCAGGGAGGCAAGTGATTTTCAAGTCGTATGAGCTTACATTCTTACTGTGTTGTGATCTGTGGCATAGGGCTATGTCCTACTGCAGAACCACACAAACATACCGCATGAGCCCATGGACTGTGCAGGCATGTAGACAATCCTAGGACATCTGTGCCATTTGTCTTCTGTGTCCGTTGTTGGGCGGGATGCAATAATCCATTACCAGGTAGAATCTGGGGAAGCACAGCTTCAGAGCTGGGCCAGGACATGATGCTGATGGCTGGGGCAGCAGGGCCTGCTTAGGTAATATAGCCATTTGTCACATTAAGTCATTCACTAACAATCGAATCCCCCTTGATTAATCTCCCAGAATTAGCCAGTTGCATTTTGAGCAATTAGGGTTAATTACAGGCTCATTTGGCAGAGGAGAGAGGTCTGTAATTATTTCTCAAGCGAGGCGAGGCAAGGCGAGGAGGCAGCAGTGACAGTGTCCTCGGCAGCTTGTCGCACATGTTGGAGTGGGTGATGACATAGTTATGTGTAATTAGATGCAATCACTCAGTGTAGCCTGCTCTGGGCAGTGGCTGTCAGGCAAGGATGCCCCAGTCCCACCTACACCTGGCCAGGCTTGAACACTTGGGGTGCATGGCCGAGTCTGCTGTGCAAACTCCAGGCTGGGACAGGGATAGAGGCTGGCCAGGCACATCTCTGTCCTCTCACCAAGTGCCTGTGTTTCACCCCTTCTGGGGAGCGTGGCAGCCAAGCCCCTCCCATGTCAGCACACTAAAACATTTGGGATGGACAGTGAGCTCATGTCCGTTTATGGCAGGAGGCATGTGTCCTAGCAGGCCATCCTTAGAACCTGGAATGAGGCTCTGCCTGCTCTGAGGTTGGGTCCAAAGCCTCTCATCCTGAGTTTCCTCATTTGTACAGTAGGGACAACGATGGCAGCTGTATCCTGAGACTCCTGTGACGTCTAAATGACATGATGCACTTTGACTCTAGCAACTCCCAACACCATGGTTGTCAAGGAAATATCAGTGGTGTTGAGGAAATTCCACGTGCAGACTTTCTATTTTTTGTTTTTGTTTTTTGATACAGGGTTTTTCTGTAGTTTTGGACCCTCTCTTGGACTTTATTTTCATAATTGAAAAATTAGTTTTCAAAGTCGGAGCTCCCGCAGTTAAATCTACCCTCACAAAGCAGAAAGGCCAGAAGCACCTGACAGTCCACCTATGGCTTTGTTAACCTTCCAGGCACAAACAGTGGCTTTACAGAAGCCAGGAGAGCCGGCAGCACATGGAAATCTGCTTGCTGAACCATAATGTTGGCATGTGAGGTTCACCTGCATGGAGGAAGGCTGGGTTTTAACTGGAACTCTAGTGGATGACTATGGAGTCAAGAAGGAGCAACCCCTGAAGAACGATGTAGAGTGTAAAAGGGAAAGGTTTCTTGTGGGAGAAGCCCCTGCTGACAGACAGTTCACTTCTGTTAGAGAGGCATGCACACTGTGCAGGGCTTTGGGGGCAGCTGTCCATGAGTGTGGGTTTCACAGACCAAAATTTGTATGCCAGTCTTCCCAAAGGAGTGATGATGGAAACACTCGGGAGGCAGGGGCAGGCGGATCTCTTGAGTTCGAGGCCAGCTTGATCTACAGAGTGAGCTCCAGGACAACCAGAGCTGTTACACAGAGAACACACACACATACATGCATACACAATTGAAGAGTGTTGGCTTTGCTCATGAATTTAGAAACTGATTGTTCCAGGCCTTTATCTGAGTACCGGCCCTTGGGACACATTACCCACTGGGGACCGCTCTATAAACAAATTAAGGAGAACACTATAGGGCTTGGGGAGAAGTGGAGAATGGGGTAGCTGGTTCTGTCCAGTGGATGACCAGGGGTCAGGGACAGGACAGAGAGAATATATAGGCACCACATGCACACCCCTGCCTCCTCAGCCAAGTGCAAAGAACTGGTGCTTGGTCATTTCATTTGAGCCCCTAGCGAAGGAAGAGCCCGCTATAGGTTTTGTAATGATCCCTTAGGGCTGAGACCTGAGGCACTCAGGTTAAATTGGGACGGAATGGAGCCCACAAGGAAGGCCAACTGTACTGGGCTGAAGGTGGAGAAGGACCTCCGGCCTTCGCCTTCCAGCCTTCGTCAGCCAGTGCTCTCAGCTGGCAGCTCTCACTAAGGTGCAGGATCGTCTTGTGGAGGGCGTGCTGCAGTTTGGATGTTTAGTGCCTGTCATAATGTCTCTATGCTGTAAGCATTTCCTTAATGCTTCTGTGAGCTGATGGCGCATGAAGCCTGTAGTAGATCTAGGCTGGGATGATGGCAGTGACGAATCATGCTAACCGTGTTGCGTGATCACTGAGTCCTTCTGCCTCGGAGGAGAAGTATCCAGTGCTCTGGAGTAGAAAGAGCGAAGATTGGCTGTGGTTTGAAATTGGCCACTCTGCTGAGCGAGGTTGGCCTCACAATGTCTGACAGTGTGGATCTTTGTAAGTTGAGCCCTTTTGTGCAATGCATATTTAAAGCATTTTGCTTCGTAGAAACCCACTTCCCTATAAGTTCCCTATCCACATGGTGTCAGATGTCTTTAAAGGTGAAATTCATTTACAGGAAATGTCATGCTGATGAAGTGTGCTTTTTAAAATCATAGAAACAGTTGCCTTAAAATTAATGATGCGTCACCAGTATGGGGGAGAAGAGGCCCATGCAGTGTAAAGATGATTAAAATTCAGGTCAGAAGTCTGACTTAGTCAGGCTAAATTTTTTAATGAGATTTCAGAAAATTAATTTGGCGAATGCATTTTTATCCTTCTAACATGTAATTTTATGCTCCTGTTTAGGGAGTGAGCAAAGGGAGACGGGTTTCTCAATGGCAAAAGCGTATTGTGGTTCAAACATTTTAAACTCAAATTAGCAAAGGGGAAGGGGTAGTTGTGGCCTAATTTAATCTGACTTGGGAAAGAAAGCCTGGGTTTCTCTGGGCTTTCTGGGGTGGTGTCCTAGGGGAGTCCTTTCCCATTGTCCCCTGTATGTCCTGCCCGGGCCTCAGAAAACTAGTGACATTTCTAGGAAAGTTGAGGCTGGGGACAGTTGTCATGGACCTGCTTTCCCCTTGACTCCTGCTGTCTCTGGTCAGGCTCTCGGAGTCCTCCATCCTCCTCCTCCTGATCCACACCATCCTCCTCTGCAGCTCAGGCTTTCTTGGGGTCACTGTGCTAGGAAGCAGTGTGTGGCAGATTGCTGCAGGATCAACAGCCTGCCTCCTCATAGCCCTGGACGCTGGCCGTCTCCTCTGCCTCTGACAGAGAGCTGAGGGTCACCCCCGCTCTAAGGAGCCAGGAATGACACTTCCCGTTGTGTCATCCCTGCCAGCAGCCCAGTGTAGCCCTAGTGAACGCATGACAGGCTCAGGGTCACTTGGGCGCTCGGCAAGCTGGGCCATGTCGAGGGTACCCTGGTACCCTGGATCAGGAAACAGGCCTGGTGAGGTAGGGCAACACAGACCTAGCCCGGAGCCGGAGAAGTCTCCACTCCCACCCTCCAGAATTAATCAGGGTCAGGACTCTGATGTGCAGGTGCCCTGTGTCATGAGATGCCCCGCACCTGAGCAGAGGCTGCCCCCGAAGCACCCTGCCCCACCCCAGTGGACTGAACATGCCCCAGTGCACAGCACCGCCAAGCTGCACTACAGTAAGCCGTTTCTCTAATTAGGATGAATGAGTTGCAACAGGAAATACATTGCACATCTGGGTCATCCTTATACAGATGTGAACTAGAACTTTGGCCTCTGTAATCACCTCTGTGGTCACCCGCTACCCCACAACTACCACCTCATGTCCATTAGACTTTGGAGCCATGGCAAAATTGGGCAGAGTATCACTGGGGCCTTTAGCCAACAGTTTGTCTACCCATCCTAGTAAGAAGGCCCATGTTTACAGAGCAAGTAGCCTTGGTGCTCACCCTTCTCCACCCGCCACTGTTCCAGGGGAATGCTGAGACCCCAGAGGGGAAGGCCTTACCCCAGGACCCCCAGCAGCACAGCCCAAGATCTAACAAGGAATCTGCTTTCCTGGCCAGTCCTTAGGCTCTCAGGAGTTGACATTGAGGTGGCAGCTGCACCATGTTGGGCATGGATAGTGCTGGGGGAAGCTTATCCTCTTAAGTGGCCACTTGGTGAGTAGTAAGGTATCGGCAGTTCCTTAAGAGTTTGCCCAACAGAACCATCTTCCTCTTGCTCAAGTCTACAGGCAGGGATCTCTCCAAACCACCCCCCATGGGTGCCTCGAGATCCCAGAGTCAAGGCCAGCTCAGCATTGACCTTGCAGAGGGAAGAGGCAGGGGTAGCGTGGGCTGGCAGGAGGCCATCCCTAGTCTTCTTGGCCAGGTTCCATCATGGCTTTCAGTGATGACTCTGCAGTCTCCACAGAGTCTGGTTTCTTTGTGCCACTGTGATGGGCCAGTTGTCCAAACACTTAGTTGTAAGCGGTACATCGGAAGCTTGCTTCCCCTTCCTGATGAGGAACCTGTCCCAGTTAGTGGTGACTGACCTGTGGCGGGAGGGGCTGGTGAGCCTGGATGAGACTAGAACTGACGTTTGTCATATACTCTTCCTACCAGGCTCCTTACTGGGGGTGATGAGTCAAACCTTCTTTGCTTAGAGGGGTGCTATTGGGGTACTGGGATCCTAGAGGACGCAGCCGTCCAGTCCCAGGCTTCCCGCTTCAGCCTAGTGATCACACATGCCTCTGTCTCTTTCAGAGGCACCCCAACACCCAGTCTTTTCGCTGCTCACTGGCGGACTTCCAGATTGAGAAGAAGATTGGCCGAGGACAGTTCAGTGAGGTTTACAAGGCCACCTGCCTGCTGGACAGAAAGATAGTGGCTCTGAAGAAGGTACAGGTGAGTTCAGGGCCACAAGTACAAATGGCTTCACTGTGACCCTGCCTCCTAGAGGACTCGAGTTTAGCCTTCGGTAAAACGTAAAAGAAAAGAGAAGTATGTACACATTAGGTACCTGCTGTGTACAGTCATGTGTTCAGACACAGGACTTTGACAGGAGCCCTGTGGGCTGGGATTATTGTCCCATTTTTCAGATGAGGAAAACAGTAGAAACCTACTAACTCCCCAGGCCAGAGGCAGCTTAGGGAAAAGCAAGATAGCCCCTGCCCATCAGGCCCTGGCTCTCAGAGTCCAGCCTGCCCTCTGTGACCCTTCTCAATGAGCTGGTGGGAGTTGGGGGAGGGGCACAGCAGCAAGGTCAGGCTGGGAAGCACATAGCACGTACCTGGAATCCTCCCCACAGCCTGCCTCATTCTGCTGGTTCTGCAGAGTCCCTGGATGGGAATACACAAGCTGCATAGCCTCAGCATTGATCTCACAGTCTCTCCGGGACACTGGGCGTCAGGCTCCTGCAGCTGAGAAACTGTCTGCTCTTGCCTTTCCGAGGGCATTCTGGGCCATCTTACTTCTTCTGCATGCTGGCTGCTGTGCTGGGGCACTGCCAATGGCTGCCTTTGTCTGTCCCTACAAGGCTTAGGCTTCAGGTCTCTGCAGAAGGAGCACTGGTGACATACCACTTACCAGGGTGTGACCTCAGCAAGGGCAGAGGCTGTGGCCCTCAGCGCCTGCTCTGTGAGTCAGATACAGTGACTCTTCATGTAGGAGGCATCATGGGCCCCGAGTGAGCCTGGGAACACAGTCTCATTCATGCTGTTGCTGAGTCTTCTGGGTGCTGGGCAAGGAACAGGGTAAGCAGGGGCTTGAATCTGTTTCTGGCTTCCTCTTGCCCTAGATCTTTGAGATGATGGATGCCAAAGCCAGGCAGGACTGTGTCAAGGAAATTGGTCTCCTAAAGGTGAGTTGCCTGGGTCTGGCTAGTCTTGGTTGGGCCGGCTTTTCAGGTTACTGCGGGTCAGACACCCTGGGCCTATCCACAGATCAGACACGCTGGGCCTATCTGCGGGTGAGACACGCTGGGCCTATCTGCAGGTCAGACACCCTGGGCCTATGTGTGGGTCAGACACACTGGGCCTATGTGTGGGCGTCAGATATGTGTGCAGTTGTGCCTGCTTCCTTTCTACAGTCTCCATGTTGATTTTGCCAGGCTGTATATGGAACTTTCCAGACTAGGGTCCCAGGTAGGAGACAGAGGAGAAAAGCCTTGGGTTATAGTCCTGATATCTTCCTTTCCAAGCTGTGCTGTCACAAGTGACTTAACTTCAATGAGCCTCTGTGCACCCACCTTCTAAATGGCAGGAATACTGACTGGATGGAATTGAGAGAACTGTGTAAATAAATGAAATAAATAAAAACGACATGGGGCTGGGGAGACGGCTGGGGTCAGCAGAGTGAGTGACTTGGAAGCATGAGGACAGGAATTCAGTCCCTAGAACCCATTTGTTTGTTTGTTTGTTTGTTTGTTTGTTTGTTTTTGAGACAGGGTTTTTCTACGTAGCCCTGGCTGTCCTACAGCTCACTGTATAGACCAGGCTAGCCTTGAACTCACCTACCTTTGCCTCAGGAGTGCTGAGATTAAAGGTGTGCACCACCATTCCTGGCCTCCATATTTGTTTGTTTGGTTTCTAGCCCCAGCACTGAGGAGGGGTAGACGGCAGGGCCTCTGGGGTTCACTGGCCAGCTAACCCAGCCTACTCCGCAAGCTAGCGATCAGCAAGAGATCCCTTCTCAAAAAACAAGGTGGGGCCATCAAAGGCTCAGTGAATAAAGCACTGGGTTTGCAGACCGTCTGAGTTAGTCCCCAGAGCTCATGTAGAGATAGGAAGACTGACTGAACAAGGTCATCCTCCGACTGCGACCCAGGTGCCGTGGCAGGCACACACTCACGTGTCACGTGTCCGTGGCAGTGGAAGCTGTGTTAGCTCCTAAAACCTTCTCAAAACAACCATAAAATAATTCAGTAGACAGCGGAGGGTTTGAACAAGATGCTGGGGAAGCTGTAACCCTTGCCTCACAACACACACACACACACACACACACACACACACACGGTTGTGAAATGGATCAGTCTGAAAATAAAATGAAAGACTAAATTGAGGAACATTTCTGTAGTCTGTGTGCAGATTTGAAAGTTAAAGCTAAGGTGGGTATGGTGTCATCCACCTGTAATTCCAACACAGAAGAGTCTAAGAACTGCCAGGAGTTAAAGGCCAGCCTGGGCTACATAGTGTACACTAGGCTAGCCTGGGTCACGTAATGAATACCAGGCCAGTCTGAGCTGACATACAGAATGAGCTCCCCAAAGAACAAACAAAACACAAGCTAAGGCTGTAATCAAAAGTTTATAGGAGAAAACTGTAGGGACTTGTCATAACTAGAGCACACAGAGGTGTCCCCACATATCAAGGGGATTAGCCACAAAAGAAGGCAGAAATCATCTGTCTGTCATAGCCACCATACGGAAGTGAAAATGCAAGGCATGGACGGAGATACTACCAGCATCTCATCACTTCATTGACAGCGGTCTGATGCATACGTAAATAACCAAGGCCGTAATTGGGTCTGACCAGTTCAGTGTTTTCAGCACTCGGGGCATCCAGGTCCCTGCCCCTACCTTACCCCCATGCCCGCCTCCTGGGCTCCTAGTTCCCCCTGCCTTGCTCTCATTCATCAGCCACTCTGTCCTCTGGTTAGCCCTGCTACCACAGGCCTTTGCATAAGCCATATCCACTCAGACCCTGACCTCAATAATTCTCATTAGGCCTGAGAAAACACCCTTTCCTGCTGATCCAGGCTAGCTGGGCCTTTAGAAGGGAAGCTGTCCATCAGACCCTGACTGTCCGCCGAGAGATGAGCAGTGTCAGCCTGTAGTAGGAGGGACTGGCCACATCCCGCCGCCCAGCTAGCTTAACCCCCAAAATAACCACACAGAAACTGTATTAATTAAATTACTGCCTAGCCCACTAGCTCTAATTTCTTATTGGCCAACTCTTACATCTTAATTTAACCCATTTTTACCAATCTGGATAACACCACAAGATCGTGGCTTACCGGGAAAGATCATAACCAGCGGCAGTCTCAGGCAGGAGCTTCATGGCGTCTGCCACACTGCCTTCTTCCTCCCAGCATTCAGTTCTCGTTTCCACGCCTGCCTAAGCTCTTCCCTATCAAAAGGCCAAGGCAGTCTCTTTATTCAACCAATGAAAGCAACACAAATACAGAAGGACCTCCTACACCATTCAAACTCTAGTAAAGAGGAGCGGGTCCTTTGTTTCGTCCCACCTGGCCTCCAGCTGCCTGGTTAGCTTATACCTGAAATAATCACACAGAAATTATATTAATTAAATTACTGCCTGGCCCATTAGTTCTAGCCTCTTATTGGCTAACTCTCACATCTTGATTCAACCCATTTCTAATAATCTGCATGTCACCATGAGGTCGTGGCTTACCAAGAAAGATTCAGCATGTCTGACTCTGGCAACTCCATGGCTGCTCTCTCTGACCCTGCTTTCTTCCTCCCAGAATTCAATTCTGTCTTCTCCACCTATCTAAGTTTTGCCCTATCAGGCCAGTTTCTTTATTGAAGGCAACCCAAATACAGAAGGACCTCCTACACCATCAGCTGCCATGTAGCAGTGTTGGGAGTGCTCTCTTGCTTCCCTAGACCCAGCAGCCATGTAGGTATAGTGTCACTATCAGGGTCCTATCTGTGAGGTAGAACTAATTTTTACCCCCTACCTGGCCTCCACTCACTTCCTCAGCATGGAGACCAGAAGCAGAAACCCACACTGGGTGAGTCAGTAGTCAGGTGTGCTTAGGGTAGGAAGGATTCTTAGGTTTCCAAGGGATGGCTGAAACACTGAGAAAGAACAAAAGATCAGAAGGAATGTTTCTGTGAACCCATGAGCTCAGTCTGGGCAGAGGCTGGCCTTATGCTGCCCTGGAGGGGTGTCAGGGAACGTGTGCAGGGCAGACACTGGGGCTGTGACACTCATCACTCGTGTGACCCCCTCCCTTTTCTGGTGCAGCAACTGAACCATCCGAACATCATCAAGTATCTGGACTCTTTCATCGAAGACAACGAGCTGAACATTGTGCTAGAATTGGCTGACGCAGGTGACCTCTCCCAGATGATCAAGGTCAGGACACGTCCTCTCAACCTGAATGGCACTCCTCCATGTCCCAGTGATGACCCTGGCCTGTCTCTGATCTCAGCACCTGCATAGGCTACCCTTGTCTTTCTGTCAGGCTTAATGGGGGACACACAAAGCCAGATAGAGTGATGCCCAGACAGGATGAGTCAGAGCTATGGTATACAGAGGACGCTTTGGACCACCCACACTGCTCCATCCTAGAGCACATGGGGACACTTTTCTGTACAGAAGGAACAGGAACAGATACATAGTCAACACCTCCAAAGGTCAGACTCCAATTTCTGTCTTAGAGTTAACTCTTACTGTGATGAAACACCTGACCAAAAGCAACTTGGGGAGGAAAGAGTTTATTTGGCCTACACTTCCACATCAAAGAAAGTCAGGACTAGAACTCAAGCAGGGCAGGAACCTGGAGGCAGGAGCTGATGCAGAGGTCATGGAGGGTGTTGCTTACTGGCTTTCTCCTCATGACTTGCCCAGCCTGCTGTCTTACAGAACCCAGGACCACCAGCTAGAGATGGCACCATCTATATTGCTGGGCCCTCCCACATCAACCAGTAATTAAGAAAATGCCAAGGGCTGGAGAGATGGCTCAGTGGTTAAGAGCACTTGACTGCTCTTCCAGAGGTACTGAATTCAATTCCCAGCAACCACATGATAATGGGATCAGATTCAGCACTCATATACATAAAATGCACAAATAAATGAATCTTAAAAGAAAGAAAGAAAATGCCCTATAGTCTTGCCTACAGCCTGATCTTATGGGGGCATTTCTTAGATGAGGCTTCTTCCTCTTAGATGACTAAAGATTGTATCAAGTTGCCATAAAACTAGGCAGCACAATTGACCCCTTGTCAACTTGACACACAGGCACTTCACTCTTGAGCCATAACCTTTTCTTTGTTCTTTCCCAAGATCACACACTAATATTAATGTCACAATGTAACTTAAAAAGTCCCACCATCTTTTCAAACACTTTAAAATTCAGTTTCTTTAAAAATTCCAAGTCCCTTTAAAAGTTCAATCTTTCAGCTGTGGGGTCCTGTAAAATAAAAAATAATTAAGTTAAATATTTCCTTACTTTAGGGGGAAGAATGGGGCACGGTAACAATGTGTGTAAAGTAAAACTGAACTTCAACTGAATAAATAGCTCAGTGTCTAGTGTCTGGGATCCACTCATGATCTTTGGGGTTTTTCCAAAGGACTTGGGTCAGTTCTGCAGCTCTGCCCTCGGCAGCACACACTGCTTGTCTTCTAGACTCCTGCTGGCTCTGCTCCACCGCTGCTGCTGTTTTGGTGATCATCCCATGGCACTGGCATCTCCAACGCTGTGATCTCTGCTGCAAATGGGCTGCACTTTCACTGATGCCAAGCCTCTGCTGGGCTCTATGTCCCCTGCGTTTCTTCAGCACGCCCTCCCCCAACTACCAAGCTCAGCTGCCAGCACAGGGTACCACCTTGGCCGCCTCTGGACACACGTCCCAGAAGGTTTCACCTCAGTGATGCTAGTCTCTTCAATCAGCGCTGTGTTCTCAGCTCCAGCCAACTAGCATAGATTAGTCCAGCAAAGCAGAGACTTTCATATCTGTGGTTCAGTCTCTTGTTAATAATCACAGCCAGTGTTTCAGCCCCAGCTGAACTGGCCAGAACCACAGATTCTTAAAGTGTACAGTCTTGAAGTGACATGTCTGTCCTATGGCTCCAGCTGCCACGATCTATAAAGTAGGGGAAACTGAGGCCCAGAGAGGTTGTCTTGTCTGGGAACACTGTGTGGGAACTCAGACTGTAAGTCAGAGGTCATTGTCTCCACCGCCCACGTAGTGAGGATTCCATGCCTGGTCTGTGGCTTCTGAGCATCTGTGAGCCTGTATAGCTCAGTGCCATGTTCTCTGATATTCCATAAACTACCTTGTTCCCTCCCAGGACTCAGGAGTAGGACTACTTTGGGTTTGGTTTCAGGGACATGGCAGCTCCATTGAGAGGGTGTCATCATCAGTCAAAGACAGGCTAAGCCACTGAGCCCGTGTTCTCCTCAGCAAGCTCGGCCAAAGGCAACACAGCTTTTAAGGGAAAAATCCTAACCCATGGCCTCTGATCCTTACTTCTCCCCTGAGGTCCTCATGTCCCTGCTGGCATTGGTCCCCATCATCTGCCTTCCCTGAGCCTAGTCTGTCCTAAGGGAAGCCAAGCCATGCTCAAGCCCCACACTGAGCTCCTACATGTTTGGATAAGGGCCGACATAGACTCTGTCTTCCCAGCAGGCACAGGAGACTAAGCAATTGTTTGTCAGTTGCTCTTCAGAAATTTGGCCCCTAGGAATATGGTGTCGTTGGGAAGAGGCATTACTGCGCTGTTATCACCTGCTTTTATATTTCCGTTGACATATTAATGCATTTGCAGGGTGTTAATCTCCACGTGGATCTCTGGTGGGAACAGACGCAATACATCATGTTTCATGCCCCTTCACTTACCGTCTCCCTACACATATCCCATGGATATGTGCGACTCTCCACCATCTTGCTATGTGCCAGCCCCCACCAAGACCTCAGGGATCCACCACTGCTGGTGGTGCCCCCAAGGCCTTGAGTTCCAGCAGGAAGGTAGGCTCTAGAGTGAGCCAGGGTAGGTCTGTGGCATCAGGGAGGGCAGGGGGCTTCCTGGAGGAGGTGATCCCGGAGATGAGTTGACCTCAGAGCAGCTGAGAGAGGAGCTGGATAAGCACTCCAGAGGGTGAGGTGCACAACAAGGAGCACCAGGAGGAGAGGTGACATGGGGTCAAGGCTTCAGACTCAGGAGCTTCCTCAGACTCAGAGGGAGCAGATATGATAAGCCTTTGATAAGTGTTTGGAAGACTGAGTGGCAAGCAGGGGTGGGGGGGTGGAGCAGGAGCAGAGAACTGGAGCCCTCTTTACCCTCATCCGCTGCAGCCCACGGACCTCAGGTTTCTGGGACCTCTCAGTCTGTGAAATAGAGGCAGACAGCATTTGACCAAGGTTTGGGGGTGCTAGGCATTGCTCCTCTTCCTGGTGACCATTTAAGGAGAGGATTCTGGGAAAGGGCTGTAGGCCAGACCAACTCCCTCAAACTAAGGGAGACGGACTGGGCAGCTAGCCTGCTGGCCTCTTTCTGTGTGCCCTGGGCTCCACAAAGAACTGACTTTGGGTAGTGTGGAAGCTCTTCCTGCCAGCCTCGCTCCTTAGTGGATGCCTTTCCTCCCTGCCGGCAATAGCTGACTGCACAGGCTTCCTCACAGGCAGGACTAGGACTGTGGCAACTCTAGCCAGCAAGGGAATTGGGGCGGTGCCCTAGCTGGACACACTTGGGATGGCTTAGCAGGCCCCACACCGAGTTTCCTCATACCCACACTGCATGGTGCCTGGTAGGATCTGTTGCCATGTCCTTCCCACTTCTCTAGGTATCCAGGGGAACCCTGCAGCCAACCCCAAGCCTGGGTCACACCACAGTGTTCCCACTGGTCAGCGGGGCCTGTGTCCTGAGGGCTTGCAGCCTCAGAGGCCAGCCAACCATGGTGCTGGTATTACTTACAGAGCTGGTGAAGCCCAGAGCCGCCACTGTCTAAAACCCACCAGAGACTGTGCCTTCCTACTAAATGTCAGCTGGCACTTATAGAATGTGACATTTAGAAAATCACCACTCTCGACTGCACACATCTTCACGTAAACACTATAATGAGGACCAAATAACATTGTGGTGTAAATAACAGCCCACCCAGCCTGCTGCAGTGGCCTGGGGGTGGCCCAGGGCAGAGGTCTTCTGGGAGACCAGGACAGCTAGCCCTCTGGCTCCGCCTAGAAGGACCTCAGGACAGCCTCAAGGGGTTCAGCTTTCAGGCCAGCAGCTGGCTGCTGTCATGGCCTTGCAGCTGGAGGTGCCCAGCTCTGGATCCCAGCATACGGCACCTGCTGGCTGTTTTAGTCTCTCTGGGCATGGTCCCTACAACAGGTTCCCAGCATCATTAGATGTGATGCGGAACTAAGACCTAACCGACCTCCCCTTGTAGCCCTCAGCACCTGCATGCTTCTTCCTGAGGGCCCAGCATGGCTGAGCATGGCCTGTGCGCGACATGGCTTTCCTACCACTCCTGTTCCCTCGCCAGGAGCAGGCATCTAGCAGTTCCCGCCTCCTACACTAGAGTCTTTGCTTGGCAGGAGGCCACAGTGCTGCCACTTGCCACTAGAACCACAACTTGGTGGCCGGGTAACTGGGGTACACAGGCCTGGTGCCCAGGAGCTTGCGCACCCCAACACACACGTATCTGATACTGCCCCTGTGCCTCAGGGCATGTTCCTGCATTGTTCTTCCAGAACCTTCTGTTTCCAGTTCTCTTTCAGTGCAGCCTGGGGGAGTTGTATCTTTGGCTTTTTTCTTTCTTTTTTCCTGGAGGATTGAGTGTGGTTTTCTAGGTCCTGGCTAGTTTTATGACAGCTTGATGTAGGCTAAAGTACTATGTGAGGAGGGAACCTCAAAGGAGAAAATGTCCATAGGATCCGGCTGTGGGCAGGCCTGTAGGGCATTTTCGTAGTGACTGATGGAAGAGGGCCCAGCCCATTGTGGGTGGGGCCACCCCTGACCTGCTGGTCTTGGGTTCTCTAAGAAAGTAAGCTGACTAAGCCAAGGGGAGGAAGCCAGTAAGCAGCACCCCTCCGTGGCCTCTGCATCAGCTCCTGCCTCCAGGATCCTGCCCTGACTGCCTTCCATCATAGACTGTGGTATGGTAGTAGTAGATAAAATAAACCCTTTTCTTACAAAGTTGCTTTGGTCATGGGTTTCATCACAGCAGTAGATATTCTAACTAGGACACTAGGCAAGAGGCAGATTACTGCCCACTGCAACCAAGGGGCTGCTTGAGAAAGATAAGCTGTCTCTCCAAGGGTTTTCTGCCTTTAGCAGTCACGTGACACTGGACTTGCTGGCTCTGAGGACATGGGGGCAACAATGACTGCCTCTCAGGCATGGTTTGGGTGCCTTCCTCCCACACCAGGTCAGGGCTGAGGGTGAGTGTCTCTTCCCCGGGATCCTCTGGGCAGAGGTGTGGACACAGCCTTCTGCCACACCTTGTTTGTGCCCCCAGCACTGTCACCCCTCCTAGAGGCATGCTCACCCAGGCTTGTCTGTCTCCTTACAGTACTTCAAGAAGCAGAAGCGACTTATTCCTGAGAGGACCGTGTGGAAGTACTTTGTGCAGCTGTGCAGCGCAGTGGAGCACATGCATTCCCGGCGTGTGATGCACCGAGGTGTGTGCCCCGCGGGGCCTGGGACCCCAGCCCTGAGATCTCCAAGTGCCCTGAGAGCCGCCCTGAGGATCAGTTAGGCCATTTAGTGTTCCCCACACAGAATATCCAACAGCTGCTTTCACTTCTGTTCCATGTCAGGAAGCACCTGTGGGGGCAGGGGACCCGCCTAACTCCTGTAGTCGCCACATAAGCTTCAGGGAACAGGGCCACCTCAGCACTCGGTCTCCACTCGTCCCAGATGTGGCTGATTCTGGTACTGAAGCCAGCTTTGCCCAGAGGAAGGAAGTTTCCTGTGGGCTTTGATAGGAGTTGGCTAAGCAAACTACACCCCCCACCCCCCGTCCCACACCAGGAAGTGAGGTGGGACACCGGTGAGTGCTTCTGAGAAGCACCCTGAGGTGTGAAGCCTGCTGGGAAGGAGTCAAACTGGTGCCTCCATTTTCCCCTGTGGCTGCGTGTGAGGTGCTGCCTGGTCTCTGGGGTGCAGAGCTTGGTGGCTGTCACAGAGTGTCTGCGGCAGGTGACAGTCATCTAGCACAGGGGCAGCCGTACAGAAGGAGACAGTGGTATAGAGATCCCTGCTCCCCACTCATGGCTAACCTGGAAAGCGGGGAGATAGACAGACTCATGTTATAGGTGAAGAGAATGAGGCTTGGGGAGCAACTGTCCCGAGGTTCCTCTGGGTGGCTAGCAGGGCCGCAGGGAAGCCTCAGGGAGAGGGACCTGCCTATGGGCTTTGATGTTTTAGTGGGAGTTGGTTTTGCCCTGAGTGAGGGCCTACCCATTACCCAAAGGTCCTTCGTGGTCCCTCCCGGGCCTCTGGCCTCCTGTCCCTTCTAAGACTATTTTCCCACACCAACCCCATGTCCTCGCCCTGCAGACATCAAGCCTGCCAACGTGTTCATCACAGCTACAGGCATTGTGAAGCTTGGTGACCTCGGCCTGGGCCGCTTCTTCAGCTCGGAGACCACTGCAGCCCACTCACTAGGTAAGGGGCCTGTGTCCCCTGCAGCCCCTGTGGGCCTGGGTGACCTGGCCAGAAGCATTTGCGTAGTGTGAGGAAGATGCTTTTTGAATCCCCAGAGCTCACTCTTGCTTTGGTATAGATCCAGAGTAGAGGAAACTAGGCCCAGAGGGACCATGGGGGTCTCCCTGTATCCCTAGGTCACTTTGAGTACTTCCTGGAAGGCCAACAGACCCTGCCATACAGAGCGGGCTGCATCTGCCTGCTTTGTGGTCCTCTTGCTGTGCCCCATTGGCCCTGTGGCCTGTACCCCAAGTGGACCTGCTTGTTAGACTGTGAAGTCAGTCTTGGGGTGTGGCGCCAGGTGTGGAGGAAGAGCAACTGGGAAGGCCAGGAAGGACCCTTATCCAATTGGGGGAACCATGCATGAGCTTGGGTGGCTGGGTATGGGTACAGGCCTAGATGCCCCTGATGAGGGTAGGAGAGTGAGGCTTGCTGAGAGAAGAAGAGGGGGGAAAGACTCATTCAGATGAGCTTCCGGTTAGGCAGGGCTGTGTTAGCTTCAGAGTGTGCAAGAGGCGTGAGTGGTGAAAATGGAGCCCTTCCCTTTAATTAGCGCAAGGATCTCGTACAACCAGTGCGACAGACAGGTGTCCTGTGCAGTCAGCCCAGGGGCAGCAGGCTCTCGCCGGGAATTCATGAGAAGCAGGCATCTCCCTGATTGTCTCTCCCCAGTCAGTTCCCAGCATCTCTTGGGCATAACTAGGGGAGGCAGAAGGGACAGAGGCCAACGTGTCTGGTCTCTGGCCACCCCCAGAAAACCCTCTGGTTCTACTCATTACATTCCACTCTGCAGCTCCAATCTGTGTGTCTCCCGTCCCCCACACCTGGGTGCCAACAGCAGCTTCTGGTGGCGGTCTGGGTGCTCTATTCGTTCAGGTCATGATGGCTGAGACTCCAGGCATGCACTTGTGAGAAATAAGCCAGTGGCTTGCAGAAGTGTTACCTGAAGTACTCTTCCTTGACTCCCTTGTTCCCTAGCCCCAAGGAAAGGTTGTGTTAAGGGCCGTACCCAAGGACCTGAGGGTGCTGTGTTAACCTCCACTGGCCTTCAGGCACCACAGGGCCTAGAAACTGGAGTTCAGGGAGCTGGAGTGATTTCAAGGTGTCCCTCAAAGCCAAGGCTACAATACTGGTCTATCCTGCTCTACAATACTGGTCTAACCTGCTCATTGTCTACTTCTTCCACAAGGTCAGGGCCAGGGGCATCCATCAGGGATCCCCAGCTACTGATTCCGTGACTGGAAGGAAGCCTCACCTTCTGAAGGTACCAGTCTGCCTGTTTACTGAGTTAGGATGCCATTCCTTTGTGGTGTGGGGTGACAGAAATCAGGGCCTCCCACATGCTAAGCAAGTAAGTGTTCTACCCTGATAACATTTGGCTTAAGAGTTTCGAAAAGGTTGGAACTCAGGGAAAGAGCAAAGGCACTGCCTCCTGGGCCTGTCAGCCAGTGGCTAGTCAGAGCTGGTTAGGATTGCCTTGTTAGGGACAGCAGAGTCCTGGCTCCTCCCACTGTGATTTATCCGCTCGGACCACTGCACTTATTCCATTAATGAGAAGAACTGGGCACCTCCCTAGGCCTCCTGCACAGACCCTGCAAGATGGGTGCAAGGCGCTCTCCCGGCCCCATCCCTGCTCCAGGCCATGTGCACCAGATCCAGGAGGCACATGGGTCGAGGGTGCTCCACCAGTCTGAGCTTGCTGGACCAGCTCTGGGAGCCAAGGCCCTGGAGGTTGGCAGTGCAGACCCACACACAGCCCATGGCCAGAAGTCTCCAAGTTCTAGAGGAAAGCACCCTTCTACCAGCAGCTTTGTACACAGCTAAGTGCACACAAGTCTGGTTGGGCAAGAAATAGAACTAATTGCTATCACACCATGACACAGGAAGGTTGTAGAGGCCCTTCTCACCCTGTATGTGGCTATGAATTATTCATCCTCTGCAACTAATGTGCACCTACTATGTGGGGATGCTGGGGCAGTAGCCACATTGTCCTGGCAACCTCCTCATCACCCAAAGCTGCTGACCCGGAGCCGGGCTTAAGCAAGTCCATTCTCTGCCTTCCCTTTCTGGCCCCTCCTTATGCCTGTATTTGCTAACGGGAGGCTGGCATGAAAGGGCATTAGTCAGTGCCATGGTCGGGATGACAGGTGCGGTACCCAGCGGTGGCAGAGCGGCTGCCTCTGTGTCAGGAATAGGAGCCGTAATTAGAGCTCGGAACAGAATGAGCGTCAGACGAATTACCAGGCAACAGATCATATTTGTCAAGAAGTATTGCATACATAAAAATTAAGTGACAGTACACGCCGGCATAATGAAAGAAAAATGAAAGATTTGCCTATACACAGCTCACAAGCTACAAGCAAGTGACTCGCTCCAAGCGACGGCAGCAGCTTCGAGACAAATGGTGGGTCTGGAGAGCAGGAACGCAGGCCTTGTGTTTGGCAGTGTTGACAGTGGTGACAGGGTGCCTCAGGCTGAGACTGGACGGAGTAGGAAGGGCGGCTGCTCAGACCCAGGCCATGTGGGGCTGCTTAGTCTCTCTGTGACTGGGGGAGCAGAGCCCTTTGGGGACAGTCAAGGGGCACGGCTGCTCCCCAGGCTCTAGGCCTGACTTGGTCATGGGCTTGCAGACCAGGCTTCCCTGCCTTCAAGGGGCCACAGATTAGCAGAGACAGATTAGAGCTGGTGAGAGGGTGGGCGGACCGCTTTCCCGAAGGCAGAAGTGTGTGTCCAGGTGTTGGACTGAGAGTCTAAGCTCTGCCTGGAGGAGCCCGGTGTCACCCAGAATCTGCAGCTACCTTGGCCACCAGTCACCCTGCACTTCAGCGTCCACTCGGGTCAGAAGAGGGTGGCCTTTAGAAATGTTTGAGAAACATTTTGCTTTTATAAGATGGCCTCACTCCCAGGACCTTCATCCTCATTTAGCTGAGGTAGCTGAGGCTGAGAGAAGTGAGGTCATACTGCTAGTTCTGGCACATGGGCAAGGAAACATCCCTTGTCCAGGCAGTCTTCATAGTGTGGAGACAGGTGGAGAGAGGGGTCCCACCAAGCTGCCTGGGGCAGGGACGTGTGGTGAGGAGGACAGAGCTCTCCTTGTCATATACCAGTGCTGCCATGCACAGGACCCTGCTGTGTATGACCAGAGCGTGCCATGTGGATTTGCGGTCCACACAGACAGACATGCCCAGGGATGCTTGCTCATCAGTGAGAATTCACCAAGGACCAAACACTCTTCCACCCCACTTTTCATTGTCCAGTTGGGAAAAGCAGCTGCTAAGCATGAGGGTCTCACTGATGAGGAACCAAGGCAGAGAGGCATTGTGGCCTTTGGCCAGAGAGTAGCCAGAACAGGTCACACCAGGGGGCAGTTTGCATAGATCTGCCTGCCATCTTTCCTGGAGTCCAGGCTTTAGCCCCACCTGGTGGATGATGCCACCTGGGGAAGGGTAGCTTGCAGGCCCTGGTCTTTTTCATGCCTAGCGTCTCAAACAAGTGAGCATTTCTAACCCTGGTAGTGCGTTTGGACAGGGGTGCATGTTGGCGGGGGCTCTTCAGGCAGTCTTCCACTTTGAGGTCCATGTGGTTTTTGCCAGGTTTGGAGTCCTCGGTTCCAGGGTGAATACTCCGTAAAGTTAGGCTTGGGACCTTGGCTCCTGCTGTGAGGAGGGACTGAGACCAGGCAGGGTGCGCTCGCTCTGCTGCACATGGGAAACTAGTTGGTCCTCCTCTGGGACAGGACACTGCCCAGGGAGGTACCCTCTCCTGCCAGTTTCTCTCCAGGTTCCCCAGAATCACTCTTCTCTGTGATCTGGAGCCAGATCCCCCAGTGGCCTGCTACAAGTGTGGGTTTCTTTGAAGTCTGTTGTTTTATCTGTCTCACAAGTGATGTGTTAGGCTCCATCGTGTTTCCTTGTTTGTTATTACCTGGCTGGAAAACCCTGGTAAAGTGGCATATCTGAAGGAAGTGCCATGCTCCTCAGCTTCATACTCCCCTGGTAAAGGTTGTATAGCCACTGTTTCCAGAGCACGGTACCCCAGAGCCTATGAGGAAGCCTGGGTCAGGAGCCCAGAGGGCACACCGCTCTCCAGAATGGGCCAAATTGCTCTCAGCTAGTAGCTCATGATTCATTCCCAGATGAAGCAGGTGGGTGAGTAAGGCTCAGGGGCTCCTCTCATACTGTAGCCATGTGCTCCCAGAAGCTCAGGACAGGGACAAGCGTCCAAACTCCAGGCCTAGTTAGATGTTTACTAGAATCCTTCCTGGTGGCTGTGCCTGTCCTGACTCATCAGCTGTCTCCTGCCGGAAACTCTCTGGGATGGGTAGCTCTCACCCAGCATAGGGCCACAGCTCCACCAACTGCCAGATGGAAAGGCATGTATAGGGACAGACGGATGTGTAGGGACAGACGGATGTGTAGGGTTCCGACGAGCAGGTAGCAGATGAGTGGGTAGACAAGACAGACAGGTGGATGGGTGAATTGAAGGAGGCATCTTGGGAAAAAGTTCCTCCCTGAGCGTGGTGCTACACACCCGTAATTCCAGCACAGGAAGCAGAGGCAGGAGGATCCTAAGTTCAGGATCAGCTTGGGTTGCCTCATAAGACGCTGTTTCACAAAGCCAAGGGCTGCACGTGTGGCTCAAGGGTCGAGCATTAGCATGGGCAGAATCTAGATTCCAACCCCCACACTGCAGCAGAAGTAGTGAAGGGTGCAGGTAGTGAGTTCAAGGACAACCTCTTTCATGTAGAGGGGTTCAGTGAGGTGGAAGAGCAATAGTAAGGAGAGGAACGCAGCTCTCCTGCCTCTCCTGCAGGCGGTAGCCAAGACTGGCTTTAGAGCCAGAGGGAGAACCTGGTGGCTGGCCTTGCTGTAGCTTCCCAGTACACAAGCACAGTGGAGCAGAGCTCAGAGGAGACTAGATGGCAGCTAGAACTGGCTTGGGGAGGAGTTAGACGGTACAAGGCACTGGAACTCCTCACCTTCAGACAGGTCTGCAGGCTTCCTGCAGATGCCCACCCTAGAGACCCTCCTGCCTGGGCCTAGCAAATATAAAAGGGACCCAGAACAAGTGTGAAGAACCATGGGGCAGCCTTGCTGGGACACAGTTCTAACCCTGTCTCCTGGCCAGGGGTGCCTCCAACTGTAGCTCCTGGGCCCTGGAATCCAATGCAACTTGTCCCTAGGTTCCCACTGCTGATCAAGACCTATGGATTCTACCTAGGGTTGGGCTGTGACACCTGTTCACTTCACACCTGGCCATTGGCTTGGTTTTTGTATTCTCATGGCTAGACTGTGCAGGTGTTTATTCTCGATGTCCCATTTGACCTTAAGAGGTCACAGCTGCACATACTAGCTAGCAGTTCTTTTACTGAGAAGCCACCAGCCCGATTACAACCATAGAGCGAGTACAAGATAGGATGTCCAGTTCTCAGCCGTGTCTGAGTGATGGCTGCTAACATAATAAAGTCACAGTTAGACACACAAGTTCATGGGAGCCATGTCTCAGACCATTGTCTGTGAAATAAATGTAGCATTGGGCTACAAAGAAGAGGAGTGAAAAGATACGCACAGCCTGTTATATCAGACCCATGTCCTCATGACTCCTGCCATGGACCAGAGCTGTCCTACCCAGGGTGTTCAGAGTCACAGGCCAGAATTTATACCCTGTCTGGAGCAAAGCAGAGGTTTTACCCACTCCATGAAGATCCTACCACCTCCCAATTATGCCATCAGCTGTGAACTGTTAGCATGTAGTCTTTGGGGGGAGGGATGTTCCAGACACAAACAGTCTTGGTTAAGTGTCAGTCCATGTCAGATAGACCTGGAGGTGGTTTTCTCTGTCCCTCTGTATTTGTTCCTTTCTTCTTGCTGTGATAAGTACCATGACCAGAGGAAAAAGCCTGTTTTAGCTCACAGTTCCGGAGAGGGGGTCCATTTTGGGGAGGCGCCGAATGTGTCTTGGCAGTGTTATGTCAACTTAACACAAGCTAGTCATCCGAGAGGAGGGAGCCTCAACTGAGAAAATGTCTCCTTAAGATTAACTAGTAATTGGTGTGGAAGAGCCCAGTCCGTTGGAGGTGGAGCTGTCCCTAAGCTTCTGGTAGTTCTGGGTTCTGTAAGAAAGCAGTCTGAGCAGCAAGTCATGGGGAGCAAGCCAGTGAGCAGCACTCCTCCATGGCCTCTGCATCAGCTCCTGCCTCAGGTTCCTGCCCTGACTTCCTTTAGTGATGGTGTGGTCGTGGTGTCTCTTCACAGCAGTAGGACAGCAGCAAACAGCCAGAGCAGGAAGCTGAGCGATCATAATGAGCGGAAAGTGGGGTGAGACTGTAAGGGGTAAACTCTTAGCGCATGCCCCTCTGACAGACTTCCTCCTCAACAGCCCCTCACTGGGAACCACAGCCTAACTTGCCATTCAGCTCTGAATGGTAACTGAAGGGCTTCAGCATCATGAAGTTGATTTTTTTAATGAATTGTCCCCTTTATGTAAGACTCTTCACCTACCCGAGCCTCAGTTTCCCCTCATGTGGCTTAGTCAACGTGAACAGTAGTTCTTTTCTGTTGAGAGCTTGTTCTGGACTATCCCAGATACAAACTGTCACCTAAAGGGACAGTAGCCACTTGCTTTTCTGCAGTGAACAGTCATATTGAACCCTGGTTATGGTGGCCCCCAACCAATTCTTAAATCTGAGGGATCCTGGGGATCCTCTTAGTTGTTAACATGGGCAACTATCTCATCTAGCCAAGGAGTGGGCAGGCCATATCTCCTCTCCCTGAGCCCCTGTTCTTGCCCCTTGTTGTGTTGCAGTGGGAACACCATACTACATGTCACCAGAGAGGATCCATGAGAATGGCTACAACTTCAAGTCAGACATCTGGTCCCTAGGCTGTCTGTTGTATGAGGTAAGTCTCTCATGTGCAGCTTGGTGTTCCATGGGGCACAGGAAAGACAGGCTCACCCTACCAGCTTAGGGCAGTACTTGTGCTGCACGGACCCCGCTGCGGTTTCAGGACCCGTGGAGACCAGTCCTTCACCTTCACAGACTTGGCCTCAGTAATGTGATCAAGCCGCCCTTGCTAGAAGGGTGGTTGGTAGGAAGTTGTACTGTGGGCTCCAAGAAGGGGACAGACCAGTGGGGATCCCTAGTGCTCTTCTCTGGTTTCTTCAGTAGCTATGTTTGTGTATTATTCATCAGTAGAGGTCCCTCACAGGCACTGGGAGTGGGTATGGAGTCACGCCCGTGTTTTTTCCAGGCCCAACATGTGGGTCTCACTGCAGACCTTTCCCCCTCCCTAGCTGTGGAATGGTGCCAGCCTGTTGAGTTCTAGTAGCTCCTATTCATCTAAGATAGCCACAGGGGGGTCCTGGGAATGGGTCCATGGGGAGCACAGGCCACCAAGAGAGGTGAAGTTTGGGCTATCTGATGTCTCCTATTGGTGGCTGCACCTCCCACCAGCCTGCTGGGACCCACTGCTGGGCACTCTCAAGAGTCCACCACCTGTTTGGAGCCCTAATATGTATGCAGAGTGACAAACAGGTAAGGGCTTTGGGATTAGGACTGGAACCCTGTGGGTCTGGCTTGGACTGGTCGACCTAAAGATCCTCATTATTAAACTGATGGCCGGGGACTGACTGCAGCAGCGACACTCAGGAAAGTGTCCCAGGCTACATCCGGGTCCTGCCCCATCACTCTGCAGTGTTTGCTGCAGGCACACACTGCCCCGTCACTAATCCATGTGGAGCTCTTTGGCAATGGGACTGTAGCTTCCTGGGTTCCAGACAGTCTGAGGTCAAAATTCCAATCTCTTTATAAGGTGTGGTTCAGTGTCTTTTTTTGTTTGTTTGTTTTGTTTTGTTTTTTGTTTTCGAGACAGGGTTTCTCTGTGTAGCATTGGTACCTGTCCTAGAACTTGCTCTGTAGACCAAGCTGGCCTCAAACTCAGAGATCTGCCTGCCTCTCCCTCCTGAGTGCTGGGATTAAAGGTGTGCGCCACCACTGCCAAGCTCAGTGTCTTTCTTTTTGAACCAGGCGCCTGAGATGTATTAGAGCAGATACAGCCTTTTCTCTGGTGGAGGATGGGAGATGGAAACACCGCTACTTAGGTACACCCTAGCTGAAGGGGGTGCATTTTAAATGCGTGGCTAGAAAAGATGCCCTTGTGGATTGGTTGTGTGGATCACCTCTTAGGGCTATGTGGCCCAGTGTCATCAGGAAGGCCTGATGCAGTGGGGAAGGCCAAGTCTTTTTGAGACTCTGAGACCTCAATATCAGGAAGAGACTTAACAAGCACCTGACTAGGGCCTGGGGTTCAGAGACTCCCATAAGAGTATGACCAGGCCTGTCAGGTGCTAGGGTGGGACAGCTGTTCAGGAACTCCCAAATACTCTCAACCATTGGGCCTCCTACGGGAGCGATGCAGTGTCTGGCAGGAGCCCAGACTGGGCAAAAGGAGCCAAGGTCCAAATCTCAGCAGCAGCAGCAGTCCCCACAGGATATGATCCATAGTCCTTTCCTTCCTCATCTGCTCCCACGGCCCCAAGTGGGATAGTCTGCCTATCTTGTGGCAAGAAGTACATGAGGCCCTGTGTGTGAGGCTCAGGCCTCTCTGGGAGCCCACTGACCAGCTGAGCAGAGCAGCTGGCGTCTGCTGCTAGTTCCTAGAAGCCCAGTAGTTTGACACATTTCCCTTTTTTGCTTTGGCCAACAGGAGGTCTCAACATAGCTCAGCTTGAGTCCTCGTGGAGGGAGTCCCCTTTGACCTGCTCATGTATTCTGTTCCCATGCAGATGGTTTATCCTTTTCTTTCTATCCTGGGTTGTGTATTTTCAGAAACTGCTTCCTGTCCCCGTGGAGTCACAAGTGTCTCTAAACATAAACACAGTCTGGTTGAGAGGAGAGCTATGTGCATCCCCTAGGGCCAGTGGAAGGGTATAGGATGACAGCTGGCTCCCTCTGCCCCCGTCCCCTGCCCAAGCCTTTGTTACCACTCCTCAGAGGCAGAGGCAGCCCAGTCTTGGTGTGCACCAAACCCAGGCATGGCTTTGATGGGTTCCCAGCCAAGCAGGCTGTTCTAAATCCTGACTTGGTGCCTAAACACATACTCAATGAGGTGGCTTCCAGCATGGTGGCAGGACTCCGTTCAGCCATCTGATTAGTTGTTGGCAGTGTAGTGTTGCGTGCCTTGTAGCCATGCAGGAGGAAAAGGCAGTGGGAAGCTAAATAAATCAATCAGTTTCTCTAAGGCTATTCGCCCACAAAGACAGAATGGAAGAAGGCCATGGCCACGCATTGACTGCAATGGTGAGCCCTCAACAGTGACAGTAGACGCTGCTGAAGCTACATGGCTCTGCACCCCTGCAGTGCATGGGGAAAGAAGTGTTTATTTTCCCAGCAGATAAGGAGAGGCCTCATCTGGGCCCGGGGCTGCGTAATTGGCAAGAGATGTCCTGTAGCCATGGCTGCCACCTCTCAGAGGCCACCTGTGGTGTCATCACATGGTGTCAGGGTTAAGAATTGGGACAAATTCCATCCTCCCACTCACTTAGACCACTGAGGATTCTCATGGTCCCCAGAGAACACATGCCATGTCACCATGACCTGGGGCTCAAAGTGAGCAAGGCCAGAAACAGCCCCTAGACATCCTTTGTTGAACCCAAGCATTGGCTGAGGTTTAGCAGCTGAGGTCAGCTTTCCTGTGGAGGAATGAAGTGAGCACGAAGCTGAAGGCTCACCTGGTGCCAGCCTCTGGCAGGGGGACCTCAAAGGCCCCACCTAGGACACAGACCCAGCAAGACCATGGGCTGGAAAAAGCTGCTTTGGAATTCTGGCTTGACCAGTGGAATGGTCTGGAAAGCCTCTCTCAAAGAACCAGGTCACATGTCCCCTCTGGCTCACCCTTCACTCCAGGCAGTGCTTGGGAGAAGCCTGTGGCAGATAACATAGGCATCTGGGGCCCTTAAGTCTCATCTCCGTCTCCCTCCACATCCTAGGTTCTTTGAGAGAGAGAAACACACACACACAACACACAGTTCTTACCATTACTGGGTTGTGTCACAGCCAAAGCCCCAGGGAGGGCAAGTCAGGCATGTGACTCACTGTTAAGAGAGCATGACTCTGGTGGTCTGGAAGTAGCCAGTATCTGTGCCCCCAACAGCAAGTCCTTTGCTCCAGTCTGACAGGAGCTGGCTGGCTACTGGTCTGAGTATATCTTGCCATCCTGCGTAATTGTTGTAATTCCCGTATCGCCAGCAGGCCCTCAAGTTCCTTTACAGCCTTATCACAGTCTATCAGAGTGGCAGGCCCAGGGCCTCACTGGGTGCTGAGTAATTCAGACATGGCTTCTGAGAGAACCTGCAGTTGAGGCTGGAGATGCCCTGGTGGCAGGAAAGCTCACTTGCAGAGCCTGTGCAGAGGTGCTTTCTGGGGTGCTGAGGGGAAGATGCTGGGGTGGAGAAGGTACAGATAATGACCACCCCTTTCTCCAATTTTCTGGGCCATTTGAACTTCCAAAGGGCCAGGTTTGTGAAAATCCCATCAGACTGGCCTGTTGAAGGGCAGTCAGTCTCTCTCCAGTGGAAAGGTATAGGATGACAGCTGGCTCCCTCTGCCCCTGTCCCCTGCCCCCTGCTTGGCCAAGCCTTTGTTACCACTCCTCAGAGGCAGAGGCAGCCCAGTCTTGGTGTGCACCAAACCCAGACATGGCTTTTGATGGATTCCCAGTCAAGCAGCCCTGACTTGGTGCCTAAACACATAAGAATCACTGGGTCAGCATTAGTGGGACTGACACCCAACACCTTGCCTACCCACAAGCCAGGGCACTCATCTGGATCCTACAGCTGTGACTCTGAGGGCTACCGAGGAGCCTCAGCTGCTCTACTGTGGCAGCAGATGTCCTTCTGAAGTCCCTAGTAATCGCTGGCACCAGGCTCCCATTTCCATTTTTGGAGGCGCATGACCCATTTTGCAGGCTTTGTGGCAGAACCAGCTCCTGGGTGTGGGTGGGGCCTCTGTATACTTGCCACTCCCTGCCTGCCTGGTACAGAGGTCATTGCAGCCTCACTGTGAAGTGGGGCTCATGGGCCAGTTTTGTCCCACCATGAGGACCCCAAGGTCAACAGTCCCACAACTTAACCAAAAACTTATCTGCTTGTTTTGCCTAGCCCAGGGTAAGATTCCTAAACCAATGTCCCCTACTTTTGAAGCCATCTGTAGACCCACTGGCCCTTTCTGAAGATGGTGAGCTGTTCTTGGAACGAGGCTGATCCCAGGGGTGAGCAGAGGGTGGGGGCAAACCTGACCGTCACACACCTTCCCTGGGTTCCCTCCTGACCTAAGCTGGAACTTTGACCCATTCCCCTGACGTAAGTCCAGAGGACTCCTCAGGTATGCCGGAACAAAGGCCTCTGCGGCCTGGACCTGGACTGGGTGGGGCCTGATTACCCTACCCAGTGAATGACCCTTCACTAGCAGGAAGGTCTAGGCTGTCTTTTGGCAGAAGGCAACAGGGAGTGAGTGAGAGGAAGCACTTGAACGCCATTATGGATTTATCAGCAGACGGGGCCTTCAGGTGCCAGGCTAGGCTCTGAGGCTTTCCCCAGGTGTCTGAAGGTCTCAAACAGGTGGGTGGAGAATCTGGCTACTTCAGGAAGAGGGAGGCTTGAACCTTCTCTCCTGGGTGAGAACACACCAGGGCCACTGTCCAGCAGTCCTGTCACTCCCCAGTGCCCATCTGCCTGCCTCTCTTCAAGGTGCCACACCATGTAGGTTGGGGCTTCCAACTTAACGGGGCCAGACAGCCAAATGCAGAGCCCAGTGTCTCTCCACCCTGGAGTGTCCCTGAGAGAAAGGACACTAGCCTGCAGACAGCAGTGAAGGAAATAATTCCAGCTTCCCCTCCCCACATCTGTCCCAAGAGCATTAGCCCTTCATGCATGACCTTTCACTGAAGGTATCTTTCAGGCAGACATGTTCCCAAGACTGGTGTTCCCACCACTCTTTAGATATGTCAGTCTGAGTCAGGTATTACCCAAGAGTATGAGGCAGGAGGATTACCACAAATTCAAGCCAGCCTGAACCACAAGTCCCAGGACAGCCTGGGATACAAAGTAAGACCTTCAAACAGAAATGGGCAGAGGAAGGAGCTTAGTTGCAAAGTGCTTGCCTTGTGTGCAGAAAGACTCAGCACTCTGAAAAGGCTGTGTGCTGTGCAAGTGTACCGGGCTGATCTCGGAGATAGTTTGGCATACCACTCATTGACAAGTGTCATGTCAAATGCTGTCTTAAAGAAAAGGTAACACCAGAAGCTGACTGTCCCCTGCACCACACACACACACACACACACACACACACACAGAGAGAGAGAGAGAGAGAGAGAGAGAGAGAGAGAGAGAGAGAGAGAGAGAGAGAGAGAGAGAGAGAGAGAGAGAGAGAGAACAATGAGAATCTGTTGGGCCTTGGGAGAAGGGGAATTAGTGAGCTGGGGTACATACATGACCTCAGGACTCAACAGCACTTCCTTATTGCAATCCCAGCTCCTTGGGCTCCAGGGAAGCCCACAGGACACTCACTGCACTGGGGACCAACCAGTGGTCCCTCTGGCTTCTGAAATCCTTTAGACCTTGAGGCTGATGGTTGATCCTTGTATCCCTTCCCTTGCAGATGGCAGCTCTCCAGAGCCCCTTCTATGGAGATAAGATGAATCTCTTCTCCCTCTGCCAGAAGATTGAGCAGTGTGACTACCCCCCTCTCCCAGGGGAACACTACTCCGAGAAGGTGAGCAAGCTGGGGTCCAGATGGGATGGTGCTGACGTGCCTGAGGCTTGTAGGAACAGCTCAGCTAGGGGCATGATTACCAGGGAGGTGGGAGGTGGGCACCCCAGGCTAGCTGGTTGGTCTCTTGCTCCATGTAAAAGGCCTGTTACTCTGGTTTTTGACTTTTACATTTTATGCTGGGTGCAGGGACTCTAGACAGTTACTAGTTGTATGAAATGATGAACCAGATTCATCATTTTATAGGTGGGTTAAATTATATCTTCCTTGTGAGTGAACTTCCTTGTGAGGGGCAACTGACAGGTCTGGCACACTCCTGATGGGTCTGTATGCTCCCTTCACTGCCCTTAGAGGCTTGTTTTCCTCATCTATAAAATGGAAACAAAACTAGAATCTCCTGTCCTGGTTCACGATAAGGATTAAGCATGTGTCATGTTTAATAGAGCCAAGCCAGCATCTACCACCACCATCAAAAGGAGCTATTAGAGGTAACAGCTTCATGTAAATGTTGCTAAAAAACATCATTCGTTATATCCATTGAGAGTCTAAGGTCTTCCCAGGTCCACTCTACAGAACGCAAGGCCACTGCCTCATGATAATGGCTCAGAAGTATAACCCTTCCCTCATTATGTTTCCACTAAGGCAGTGTTCTCAACCTTTGGGTTGAGACCCCTTTGGGGGCCAAAGGACCTTTTCACAGGGCCACCTAAGAACACTGGAAAACATATTTACATTATATTTTAGCAACAAAAATGTTACAGATGAGAGTCACCATAACATGAGGACCCATATTAAAGGTCGCAGCATTAGGAAGGTTGAGAGCCACTGCCCTAAGGACAGCCCATCATCCAGATGAGCTGAGGCGTTACAGGGAACTCCTTCTGCATGGAAGCTCCAAGCCAGCCTCCAAGTCCACTGGCTCTCACCTGTTCTTTGGCCACCCCTGGGGTGTGGCAGTCTGGAGTCTTTCCGCTCCAGTGGCTTGAGGAGTTCACACTAGCCCCTCTGGTGACAGTATCCGTGTTCTGGATAACAGGCTGGCAGGAAAGGAAGAACGGATTGCATTCTTCACAAAATTCGTTGTTCCTTTCCTTGTTTAAACTAGAGCTTCTGCTCTACAAGACATGTGACTTGGTTCCAATCAGTTCTGTGCTCCTGTGCCAGACTGCCAGTGGGCACCATACACTCCACTTCAGTTACAAGGGAGAAATGAAGGCCCCAGAGCCCTTAGCTTTATCTCCTTGGGCAGCCATTCTGTCTTATTAGCACATGCCTCTGGCAGGCAGCAGCTACAGATCCTGTTACTTAGCACAGTGTGTCCCTAAATACACCCCACTTTTAAAGCTTTATCTTAAGGTATCTTGTCATTTTTGTTGTTTCTCCTTATGACTGGTAACTGTAGTCTGCTTCTAAGTGGTTGCAGGGCAGACTTCACCTTGACGTGGTTTTTGTATTTTTCACCTGATGGTCAGCCATGGTTCCCTTCCAGAGCAGCTTCAGAAGTCACTGTTTGTAGATGACCTTGGACACCACCTTCAACTGCTCATGGATTCCAGCCGTGGGATCACAAAATGCCGGGCAAAGCAGGGAAGCACATACTATGGTTCTATAGTCCAGTTCAGCCAGCTCAGTGAGGCAGGAAGTATAGTCCTAGCCCCTAACCTGAGGTGTATGCTGCAGACCAGGGCCTCTGCAACATCCCTGGGCCTTCCCCAGGCTCTGCCTTCCTGAGGTCCTAGAGCTCTTTAGTCCAGGACCTCCCTCTCTATCTACTTCTGCTGGTGACCACCAGCACCCCCAGCAGCTGGCACTGAGATGGAAAACTTCGCAGCCTGCCCAGTGCAGCACATTTAAGACCCAGGCTTTTAAAGGTCATTATTTTAATTACCATTAAAATGAATAGCATTCTGGCTATCAGAACGAGAGGGATCAGAGGCTTAAGGCACCCCTCCCCCACCCTGGCGGGCAAAGCCTTCAGTGTCTGGATAATTAAAAGCGTGTCTTTCATGAGCACAATGAAGAGGCCAGGGGGTGTTCAGACTGCAGCCTTGCTGCATGTTAATGCATTTATTATGATCAATAAGCCCTTTCCTTGAGTTTTCTCTGGTTTGGGCTTTGTGTGACTGACAGCAGACACACATGTGCAGAGTACTCACACTCATGAATCTGCACAAAGGTGTGCACAGCTGGAAAATGATGATTATTTGAGGGTAACAACTCTCAGGGTCTCAAAGCATCACCTTTGGAACCAGACAGGCCTAGGCATGCATGGGCCTAGCCACCCCAAAAGCTGTGTGATCATACCTTATCCTGCAAAGCATTCTTCACTTGAAAGGGGACAACAGTGCCATCTGAGGTGCCATGTGGCAAAACATGTGAATGTAGGTTTAACTAACAGAACTGCTCTTTCCTTGTAGCTTCGGGAACTGGTCAGTATGTGCATCTACCCTGACCCCAACCACCGACCTGACATTGGATACGTGCACCAGGTGGCTAGGCAGATGCATGTCTGGACATCAAGCACCTGAACGCAGCATGCCTCATCAAAGCCATCCACCACTTGTCTTACTTGAGTCCTCTCCCCAAGTGGCACCTGGAAGTTCCCACAGCCAAGACCAGAGGGCTCAGCAGGCTCCCAAAAGTGGCTGCCTCGGCCACTGAGCTGGAAGCAGCTGAGTTATGGTCAAACTCTAAAGTCCTTTTTTTGAACTGTTGCAGACAATCTGAGCTGGGCTACTAGTCGGGGAAGGGGCTTAGGCAGTCACTGAAGCCCCTTGTGCCAACTGCAATGTGAACCTCTGCCTGGTCCCTTCAGACCTGTGCAGGCCCGCAGTGTCAGGAGGCTTGCAGGGAACAGGGTAAGGGTGTGGGTGAGCCTTTGCAAAAATGGTCACCAGCAGTTGTTTTAGTTCTTAGTACCTTTCACACAACCCGGCTGTGTGCTTCATTTACTCTCTTGTAAGGGAAATGGAAATAACTGTTTAGAGTAGAGATTTCCCTAATACCTTCTCTGCATTTTATAACTAGTGAGTGACAGTGAGGAGCACCCAGCATCTGACATTGAGAGGCATGGCGTACCTGCCATGTACCATGGCCTCCTGGAATGCTGTGGCTCATTGAAGGATAAATGCGCAGCATTATCTACCCATGGGAAGAGATCGAGAAAAATCCAAGAGCTTTGCCCTCACACTGTACTTTACAAATTCTGGTTCTGTATCTTCCTAGTGTGACTTGGGCAAGTTTGTTGGCTTTTCTGAGCCTTCATTTCCTCATCTGCAAAAGGGATTAATGAGGTCATCTATCTTCCAGGTGACTGACAGGGTCTAAAACAAAAGATATTACTTAGGCAAGGCAGCCTAGGTTTGTTATCCCAGAACTTGGGAGGCAGAGGCAGGAGGGTTAAGGGGAAGTTTGAGATTGGACTGGACTACATAAGACCCTATTGAGAGAGACTGAGAGAGAGAGAGAGTCTGAGAGAGAGAGAGATTGAGAGAGAGAGAGAGAGATGCAAATCAGCCAGCAGTGGCAGGTGATCCATAAATGCAGCCTGTCACTCTTTCAGAAAACTCAAGTCCGTGACTATGAGAGTCAAGAATTAAAAATACAACTGTATTAAGTGCAGGAAAAGCAGAAATATGTTCATTTACTTTTTGTTCTCAATAGGATTAACTGTGAAGACTAACTTATAAATGTGAATTTAAGGAAACTTAAGTGCTGGAGGAAACAGTCTGAATTATTTTGTTCTACTATGCCAGTGGTTTTCAAACCTCTATATCCAAAAAATTTACATTATGATTCCTAACAGTAGCAAAATTAGTTATGAAGCAGCGACAAAATAACTTGATGACTGGGGTCAGCACGTGAGGAGCTGTATTAGAGGCTCACAGCTTTGGGAAGGAACAGCTGATACTGATGTCTATGCGATACTACAGTACTCACGCAGTACCTGCTTGGTGACAGGCCAGTGGTGCTGTGTCTCGTCAGATGTTTAAGTCGTTGCCAGGTGAACTTACTACCCAGAGCTCCCAAAAATAGGGTCCCTGGCTGGCTACCACCCTCCGCACAGAGCCTGCGCTCCAAGGAGGGCCTCTGCTCTTTAGACAAAATGGGAAGAGGGCGACTGCCAAGCGGCTCGGGGGCCCTAGCATCACGTCAGTGTCATCTTGGACTGCAGACTAAATCAGCACACAACAGCAATACAATTTCTAGAGGCACCTTTAGCAGCAACTTGCCAGGCCCCAGACGTCCAAGGAATACCAGAATATTTTTAAGTTCCCCAAGTAACTCTGAGAATCATCAGCCAAGCTGCTGCCCTCAATAAATAAACCCATTGTACTCACGCTGGCTCCAGCAGTTTCCAACAAGGGAAGCGGGCTCCGTGAAGCACGCCACAGTACGTGCTCTGGGAGGACCAGAGTGGCTGTCTCCTGCCCAGCACTGACTCCTCAAAGTTTTCCTGACTCTTGGTAAGCACTGCGTCTGCTCTCAGAGGCTGTCCTTGTGTCCCTCACACAATTAGCCTCTTAATTTCAGCTGTCCACCCACTGCCCAAACCAAGGGAACCATCTGGCCAATAAAATGGCCTCTTATGTCCAGAGTCCCCAATCATCATCCAGAGAGCAGTGCAAAGCTATGTCCTAATTACTATAAACAGCAAACCCCAAGTACTGCTTCGACTGTTATGAGAATGGCCAGAGTGCAGCTCACCAGTTTCACACAGCTGCCTTTTTCTGGACCTGAGCACGCACAGTCCAAGACCCCAAACTGAAGGTGTCTGTCTTGTGTGTCTATGTGGAGGGCAGGGTAGGACACCAGGGGTAAACTTGGAGTCTTGTGCATGCAAGGCAAGCTGTCCACTGGGTCATGCCACAGCCCAAGACTCCCTCACTGCTTCCCACCTGAAAAGCAGGCTGCTCGATACTGAATCACCCTGTTAGGAAGGACAGAAGCCTGGGGCTGCCTCTAAGTAAGTGAAAACGAAGTAAGCAAGCACAGGCCTGGGTCATATCCATTCACTCGGAGAGCGAAAGGAACCCATTCTGGTTTCAGGCCACACCACTGACACACACTGGAACTCAGAACACAGGAGAGTTAGGTCAGCGGAGCCCAGACCCACAGTCCCCATAGTCCAGCACTCACTGGGTTTTGTCTTTTTTTTAATTGAGCCTCACTCGGCAAGCAGTAGCCGAATGTATGTTTTCGGGTGGGGTACACCCCAGTTACTCAAAGAGATAACCAGCCACCCCCAGCACCGTTCACGAAGTGTCCATGGTCTGGACGGTCTCTTCTAGCACCTCGATCTCCAGAGTGGTGACTTTCTCGGTGAGGACAGCTGTAGTGCCTTTCTCACACCTGTACCGGCCAAACCTGGTGGGAGAAACAAAAGCCGTTAGGCCAAGACAGAGACACTGGCCAGATAGCAACAGACCCGACTGGAGTCCTGGCTCTGGGAACCCCAACTCTGGGGCTTCAGGGAGTCGACTGCCAAATGCTACAAAATAGGGCACTTGAAGGGTATGTGTTAACACTTGAGAGATAGTACAAAGCGCTGGTTTTCCATTTTCCTTCAGCACTCTACCATCAATCAGTACATGCTGGGAAGTATTTGGTCATTTGACTTCAGGCTGTCACTTCCTTAAAACTTACGTCCTTCCATGTAGCGATGTGAGTGACACAATATGGCCTTCTGCCCCACAACTCTAGAAGCACCAACAATACAACTAACGTAGTCCAGACAGCACTTCAGAACACACAAGGGCAACTGTCCTTGGGGCAGGTCTCTGAGCAAAGTGCGCACCCTGATCCACATGTGATCTCCTACCTCTCCAGAATCCTGATGCTGCCAAAATACAGTACCAACAACAACTCCTTATGCTGGAATGACAGTCTCAGTAAGCTGGTATCCGACCAATGGGCGCTGTACCATGATCATACACTCCTAGGAAAATTTTCCATTCAAGCAGGCACTTGGGCGGGGGTGGGGGGCAGAAAGAAAGAGTACCTGACACTCAGGTACTTCAGGAGGAGGTACTTTTCCAAAACACATTTGTCCTTGTTCCCTTAAGGTTTAAAGATATCTCTTGGTATGTACCTGGCTGAGCTACTGGCAGTTAAGTGTTGCCTTGAGACCAAAGTCCCAGTGGCCCAAGAGGCTGACTCATCTGACCTTTACCCTGTCTTTAGGGGGAGTGGACATGAGAGCCCCATACCTTTTGGGTTAGGCTGTCGGCCTTAGCAGCATACAGGGCAAGAACCAGGTTCATGGTGGCTAAAGACATGGAGCAGCTGGCAAGCCTTTGTCCTCACCTCTTGCCCGTACTGGGGAGGGTTCCTTATCTAGGCAGCATTCTCACAGTCGTTAGGCCAAAGGAGAGTGGGATTCTGAAGTGTGTGAAGATCCTGGTGCTGCCCCAGAGCAGATTACTGCACACCTGCCTGTGCTTAGCCCCTTCCTCGTCACCCTACCAGCCTCCTCGCCACATCGCTGGGTCTAACCCCACCCGACGGCTAGGATGGAATCACACATTCTAGGCACGTGTTCTGCCACAAAACCACATCTCTGGCTCCAAACTGCTACCTTTAGCACAAAGGTTCCTTTTGCAACCATGCCCAGTTTTCAAAGGTGGCTTTTGGAATTCTCTACCTAGGGAACTGACTATTCAATCCAAATGGAACAGACCCACTCCCCAGTTCTCTTCGCAAAGGATCAGCATCCTTTAGTGGAAGCTGGTCTCCTAAACCACCCTGTATATTAAAGGCAGCTTCCTTTCCACTTCACTCAAGATCTGAGGAACTGGGATCACACTAGCCTAGCTCTATCATTTCAAGTACAGGACTGATACCCACAGCCACCATGCCAGCCAGTGGCCATCTCTTAACCCACTCCAGAGCTGTCTGACACTAAGCTTCCACAATGCCGAGAGCAGCCAACAACAAAGAACTATTGGCACTTTCCTTGTGAATCTAGAGCTAAGGATCCTCGGTGGAGAAGCCTTGCAGAGGTCTGTGCTACTAACCAGAGCCCAGGCCCAGTTATTGCTCACTGACTTAGATGATTGTGGCTAAACACAGAACTCAGAACCCAGAGTGCTCAAGCAGCTGAATACCTATAAGAACTGTCAATCAACGAGCTACAGGTGAATGCAGACACCAGGTCCCAGGCCTTTTAGACCTAGAACATCACCTCACAGTTTGGATCCTGGTTTGGACCACTGAGGTGAAGCATTTATAGAGCACAGGCCACAGGTTCCCAGCGGTACAACTCCCTTTACCATGAACAACAGATAGTGTCCATGGCCATAATTCAGAGGCTGCTAGCCACTGGATTAGAACCTTTAGGATGTCTTGGGCCAGCCTGCATAAAAGTTTGTGGACGGGCAACTATGAAATGCAAACACCTCACAAGATGCCACTCAGGGCTTAAGATGCTGAGAAAAACATGAGGGGAGAGAGGAAAGGAGGAGAGACCGCTGTCCCAGCTTTCAGCCTGAAGCTCTCTCCTGTCAACACATGGTAGATGAAGACACTCCACACCTGACCACAACCTGTGATCATAAACTAGTGGCCTGGACTCAAGACCTGCTGTATAAGCTGCTTTAGAACTCAGGCTTTTCTCAGTGTGGGGAAGAATCCAGAAAACCCAATCCAGATGGCACGGAGATTCCAAAGGTGACAGGACACAAGGAAAATGCCATGCCCTTCACTTACCTGGTCCCCTTCTTATTGGGCACGGAATAGGGACGCAGAAAGTCCAGCTTGCTCTTACTGATGACACACAGATCAATGTTGCTTCCAGACCCCAAGTCATTAAAGATGCCAGCTGCGATAGCCTCACTCACCAACTTCTTAGCTTCTTCCTCCTGAGAAAGCAAAGGGCAGCCAAGATGATTTGTGTTCATGGAGAATGGTGGCCTGCTCAGAAACATATAGGATGCTTCATAGATGCGTTTGTGGGTGCTGTTTAAAATTTCCCTAAAACTATGACGTTTTCAACACCCATTTTTCTTTCTTTTCTTTGTTTGTTTTTCAAGACACGGTTTCTCTGTAGCTTTGGAGCCAGTTCTAGAACTCGTCTCAAACTCACAGCAATCCGCCTGCCTCTGCCTCCCAAGTGCTGGGATTAAAGTTGTGTGCCACCACTGCCTGGGCCTCAACACTCATATTTCAAAAGAGAACTGGCCTAAAGCTTTTTAGGTGATAAGTGGGGGACTGGGCCTTTTGTCCCTTCATGCCCGAGCCCCTTCCTCACACAGTGTCTTCCATCATATGCCGTCAGCATCCATCATTTAAAGACTCGGGAAGTTCTTCTGTGGTGCCTTGAAGGAAAATGGTGCCCAAAGGGAATGGCACTATTAGAAGGTGTGGCTTTGTTAGAGGAAGTATGTCACTGTGGGGCTGGGCTTTGAGGTCTCCTTTGCTCAAGCTAAACTCAGTGTGGTACACATAGTTCACCTCTTGCCTGTGTATCAAGATGTAGAACCCTCAGCTCCTTCTCCAGCACATCTGACTGCAAACCACCATGCTTCCCACCATGAAGATTACGGGCTAAACTTCTGAAACTGTAAGGAAGCCTCAATTAAATGTTTGCCTTTATAAAAGCTGCCATGGTCGTGGTGTCTCTTCACAACAACAGAAACCCTAACTAAGACATCTTTTCATAAGGGCCGGGCAGTAAATATTTTAGGTTCCCGGGCATGCTTGTTGTCTGTTATAACCTCGCCAATACCATCACCTAGTATAAAACAGTCAAAGACCATGCATAAACAGGGTGATTATGTGTCCCAATAAAACTTTATTAACAAAAACAGGTGTCAGGCTGGATTTGACTCATGGGCTTAGTTTGCTAAATGATCAAAGTATCTTAACAGTAACTCCAGGAGAGAATCCTCCCACCCATGGACAGGGGAAGACAAAGCTGTAGTTTATAAAATAAAGGAGAAAGGTGAACAGGCTCAGAAAAACACAAAATCTACTAGCTAAGAAAACCAACTTCCTGGTAACATAATGGAGAAAGTCAGCACTGTAGGGCTGGGACAAGCTGATACCAAAGCACAATTGTAGTTCCGGGGAGCCAAACATTAAGACTGCTTGCTCCTGAAGAATTTGTCTCTACCCCCCATGGACCTACAAGTTCACCCAAGTGACTCGCTGCTTCTCCCAAAAGTTCTTCATTAACATTTTTAGTCAAGAGCCATCATATGCCAAGTGAGACACCAGAGCCACAGAGGTCCCAGAACCTCACCCTCTTGGGATTTTAAAAGTTCACTGGGAGCCTCAGACCCATGCGACTGCTCCAGAGCATGACAAGGGTCAAAGAGTGACAATAATGGCTGCCTCATGAAGTTTCAAGGAGAGCAGAAGGCAGCCTGTAAACAAAGGCACCAGGAAACTGGTGCAATGCAGGCAGCTCGATAGAAATCCTTTATGCAGCAAGGACAAAACGAGCCAACCTTTTCTATGTGCTTCATCTGGCACAAGGTACAGACATGCGAGCCAAGCAAAATGCACACATCTCAGTAAACATCCTCCAACTCCAACCCCCATGCACCAAATGCCCCAAATCTGGCCTAAGAATCTTGATGGACAAATAAATTCAAGGCTTTACGTTGTGAGAGAATCCGAGCCAGGCTGGAATACTAGTGACAGTAGTGCCCTCTACAGACCCAGAGGAGGAAAGGGAGCTCTGCAAGAGTGGAAGGGATCTTTACAAAACCAGCAGCCAGACACATTAGTGAGGGCAGTAAAGCAAGTTATTCTTATGTGCATGTGCACAGTGCTGTAAGAATTCACCCCATAAGGCTGACCACCTACCTAATCAGGAACTCTCTCCTGGGACTCTCAATAGTCCCACAGAAGCCTTACCAGAAACCAGGAAAAGTGGCAGAGCAGATGGGAGACTGCTCCCACATAGACAGCAAAACCTAACCATCCGCTTAACAAATGCAACCTCATTCCAACTCACTCTGCATATTAACCAACCTTAGATGTGCATGTGCACGCATGCTGGGAGCGCCCTGCTTGCTCCCCGGCTCAGGGCTGCCATCCCTTCTCCCCCTTCTCTTTTCTCCACTTAACCATTGCCTCTCTTTGTCTGTTCTCATCTCTGTTGCTGGTGCTCTGAGCAGGGCACATGGGACAGGGAGGAAAAGAAACAAAAAACCCAACAACACCAAAAAACAAAACAAAACACCAGCAGGCAGCACTTAGTACTGCAGACCTTTAGTTCCCAAAGGAGGATGATGTAGAGGGCATGGAAACATGAATTGTGTTGCACATGCCTGTCTTCGTTCAACTGTAGCACCTGGGTCAAGTGCAGGTGATTCTCCCTGTTTTTGCAAACATTTGGAAATGGAAGTAGTTTGCTGGTAAAAGCACATTTCAAAAAGTTCAAAAACTTGACTGTATTATGTATAATTTGGTTCAATTGTAAAAATCATCATTATATAGTTAAGTGTAAAGGCTTTTAAAAATTGGGGAAACATTTAAAGCTTCTTCGCCAATTCTAGAGGAGATGATTCTTTGAGGAACTCCAGCTCCTGTGTCTGTCTGTCTCTGTCTCCGACACACACACACACACACACACACACACACACGCTATCAACTAAGTCAGGCACCTGAATAACCATTATCCAGTTTCACTCTGGCCCCCAGACATCTTCTGAGGCTCATACTAATCAGAAAGTATGGCTGAGAGGGAGCCCCACGGTAACACAGCTAGCAGCAAACAGTAAATAGTAAAACAGGTTTGTGGTAGCCACAAGTCATATTAGCTAACAAATAACCTTTCTTTGGCTCTGGGCTCTTCACAAATCAGGGACACCAAAGCTGTGTCACTCCCTATCACTATGAGCCTCGATACCTGGGTTAAGTTTAAGAACAGTGGCTGCCAATTTCTGTGTGGTCCAAGTATCAGGTCCTCTGGCAGTCACCTCTATTGTGGAGTAGAGGACCTTGTGCTTCCTACAATCCCATTAACCTGCCTGACAGGGGCCTCTCTGTTTTCCATAGTGCTGAAGTAATGTTCCTACAATCTCATGCCAGGGATCAATATCAAGATAAAGGTCTTATTTCATGTCCTTCTCCTAACCACCAAATTCCCACAAAACACCAGGAGGTTGAAGGTGACTACTGTCTACCCATTACTTACACAGTCTCTTCAAGAAGTATTTCCAGAGACCTAGTAATTTGAGAACCTGCTTCATATGTCAAATACTGACTTAGACTTCTAGGCACAGATATACCTATACCACTAGGTAAATTTACGTATTTTTTTCCTTATAGTAAAATTTTGCAACTAAATAACTTTTGTATTTAACATGTACTATCAATGTTTTGGAAAACTATCAAGAAAATCCTAAGAGGCAGAGAAAACATTTTGTTTTATCATCTTTGGCACACAGAACATTCAAGAAACGTTTCTTTCTCTAGGAGTCATTCTTTCTAGGACTCTGCACCTACCTCCCTTTTCTGGAAGCTTTGAGGTGATCTGGGTCCTGAGCAACATCTGCCTGGGACAGGTGCTGCAGAGGGGCTCTGACCCAGTCATGCAGACCCTGTGTCCCCAGCTGCCCAGACCCAGGTGCTGTATTCTCTCCCTGCTGTGCAGCATCTTCCTCCAATCAGCCAGCTGCTCATGGATTTACATTGTTTATCTCAAGGGAACTTGGAGATTCAGTGTTAGACCTACAGGACACATTCCAGCTACAGGAAAAACAGCCCTCCAGCATTAAAGAGCAGCTTCAAAACACATACAGAAGACCCTGACCCTGCCGACAAACAAACAAACAAACAAACAAATAGATGGGGGGGGGTCCTCAGGCTCAAGGTCATCTAGCAGATGTAGAAACAGACAGACAGAATTATATCTTCAGACTCCTATGTCCAGTAGCCACCTCTCTGAGATCGCTCTTCTCCTCCCTAATATAATATACTATACCTCACAGGTTTGCTGCAAAAACTAGAAATCAAGCACAGAAAGCAACTACTACAGTGACTGGTGCATGGCAAATGCTTAATGGCTGGTAACTTACTTAATAAAATAAGCCAAAGGGCTCCTAAAAAAGACGTGGTCCACCTCTAAGCAGCTGCTGCAGGTACCAAGCCTCAAGCCAGAGAAAGGCGGACCAGTCAAATCTGCTGACAAACCTTCACCCAGTGCCATAGAGAAATTCCTGTAATAATTAATCCAAGCAAAGCACACTCCCTAAAAGTTCAGAGAATATAAAAGGAGCACTTCCTTCTTTATGGCTACAAAGACCAAACTAACTGGGAGTATCAGTCCCACAGGCCACCCTGCTCCTTAAATGAGATCACAGTAAGAGTGATGTACTGCGCTCCACGTCAGCTGTGACAAGCAGCACTTTATAGAGCTATCTGTTTGTCTCCATCAGTGCACCACACAATGTGTCCCTGGACTCCAATGTGCAGCTCCATTTACCGCTACATGACAAATGGGCAGCACTTGTAAAAGGCACAAAGAGGTCCACGTCGGCCATGTAATGGTCACCACAGCTGTACCCGAGTGCTTGAGGGGACAAAACAGACCCCCAAGTTCATTAAACTGACCAGTAATGGATCTTTCAAAAAGTGCCTTAGGAATCGTACAGAAAAGGCTAAAATAAATAACTCAGCATGGAAGGCTAATCTGAAACGGTGTTTGATAAATTATTTATACCACAGGCGATTGTCTGCATTTAATATTGGAGCTACTGGTAGCATCTTTAAAAGATGATTTATGTGTTGTAACGCTATTAAACTTTATATTGGCCCACTGCTAGCTATAAAGTCTGCTGAGATTTAGAGAATGAGTTTTAAACTGTCACTGCAATATCATAGGAGATGGAGACTGTATTAAATCTTTACTTGAAACCTGTTATCTAGAGAGTTGTGTTTTGTAGACACTCACAAACTGATAGATTACCTCTGCATCCGCTACAGTGTGGGCCCAAATAGTACTGCAGAGAAACTTCTCCACATACAGTTACAATCCAATTCCTCTTCTCACTAAAGTGATCTTAGATGTGCCAACCAATGGGCACCCTGCACTGTTCAGCTTCAAATTAATCCTCTTTAAAGAAACCCTGTGCAACCTGACAGTTATGGCTATGCATACTGAGCATACTTAGGCCGGGAGCAAGGAAAATATTAAGTATATATTTGATTAAGAGCCTAACATACTATTTATTTGCAATGTAAAAAATGTATGTATATGGCAGTCATCTGAAACAATACATTTGTAACTAAAAATTTTAGAACTTCAAAAGAAACAAAATTGGTTCTTTGTAGGAAAATACCTTCTGTTAAATAGCTAGATAGAAGGTATGGGAAAGCGAGGAAGTGGCCTCTATCATGAAGGGCAGGGTTCTCTGTGCCTACTGCTTGTTTTTACTGCCTTGGAGGTGGGGGGCCGCTACATGT